>NC_142956.1:342371-352371 GCF_046866305.1 Octopus bimaculoides
CACACACATATACGAGCTGGCAGAATGGTTAGGGACGCCGGGCGAAATGCTTAGCGGTATTTCGTCTGCCGCTACGTTCTGAGTTCAAATTCCGCCGAGGTCCACTTTGCCTTTCATCCTTTCGGGGTCGATTAAATAAGTACCAATTATGCACTGGGGTCGATATAATCGACTTAATCCGTTTGTCTGTACTTGTTTCTCCCCTCTGTGTGTAGCCCCTTGTGGGTAGTAAAGAAATAACACACATACATACACACAAGCACACATACATATATGCACCCACAACACACACACACACATACAGCGAAGACACCTAAAGCTCCAGAAGGCTCCGGCAGTGGATGGTGGCGACCCCTGCTGTACTCTTTCGCCACAACTTTCTCTCGCTCTTTCTTCCTGTTTCTATTCTAACTGTATTTCAAAGGGGCCGGCCTTGTCACACTCTGTGTCACACTGAATCTCCCCCAAGAACTACATTGGTAATAATAATAATAATAATAATAAGTGGTTCAGCAAAAGAGAACCAATCGAATGAGCACCAGGCTTTAGAAAAAAGGAACTCGGTTCAATTCATTCGACTAAAATAATTCTTCAAGGTGGGGCTCCAGCATGGCCTGTAGTCAAATGACTGAAACGAGTAAAACATTTTCTACACCTCCTCATCGCAATCAACAGCCTCTCTACTCTACATCATATACCTGTCTCCGCAGGCCTTCCGCAAATTATATACACCCATCTGGCTCTCCCCGTCCCCACCATCGCAATCAGGCCCTCTATATTATCTACAACAAAACCAATCCTGTTAACGCTGGAAGTACTTTTAATAAGATGGCGCCACTGGTGTCCGGTGATGGTTACGTCATCCCCATCACAAATATTTCAATGGGGGTTTTGTCTCTGGCGATGATCTCTCGTCAGCGTTGCCGTCCTCTCCTTCCTCTTCTTGTCTGTTCTCTATGAATGTCTTATTCAAATGTTGTTCTATGCAATTATGTGTGTGTGTGTGTGTGTGGGTCTGTATATGCCCGTATATGTATGCATATAAGGTGGTGGGGTTTGTATGTATGTATATATATATATATATATCCTATATACACACACTTCCGAGCATTTATGTATGTGTGTGAGTGTGTATAGATACATAAATATGTATATCTATACATACATGTGTGTGTGTATGCATGTATGTATGTTTGTATGTATGTATGTGTGTATATGTGAACATATGTATGTACATATATGTACATCTAGAGGTACATACATATATGTGTATATATATATTTATATATATATATATATATATATATATATATATATATATATATATATATATATATAAAATATATATGTGTGTATATATGTATATGTGTGTGTGTATATATATATATATATATATATATATATATAGGAATGTAAACAAGTGTACATACAGATATGTATAAATGTATATACTTATGTAACTGCATGTACATACATATCTGCTACAATATATCTGTGCATATATACATGTATGTGTATATATGTATGTACATGAATATAAATATGCATTCACATATGTATACACACACACGTGTATGCCTTTATGTAATTATATATATTTAAAATCAATTTTTAATCTTTTTGAGAAATCTGTTCTTAATGCAAGTTCATTGAATTAGTTCACACACACATACACATGTATGTATATATGTGTGTATATATATATATGTATAGACATTCACACATATATGCATGTGTATGCATATAAACATATATTTATGTGTGTGTGTTATGTGTGTGTATACATATATATACACACATACATACATATTTACACACACACACATATGTATATGTATATATATATATATATATATATATATATAAAAAAAAATAAGTAACACGGATTTCAAAGGTGATTGCAGTACGCATGTTTCATGCTACTCATGCGAGCATTACATTAAATGCAATATGAAGAGCAATCTTCAGCTGCACGAAAATGCAGAAAATTACTGTAGAAAAGACATATTATAAATGTGGCAACATTTCAAATCCAAGTGGGAGAGAGAATACATAAAAATCCAAATGTGAGGATTCTCTCTCCCACTTGGATTTGAAATGTTGCCACATTTATAATATGTCTTTTCTACAGTAATTTTCTGCATTTTCGTGCAGCTGAAGATTGCTCTTCATATTGCATTTAATGTAATGCTCGCATTACTTAAATAAATTGGAGTAGCATGAAACGTGCGTACTGCAATCACCATTGAAATCCGTGTTGCTTATTTTTTGATTTTGATCACCTATCCTTTTGGGATACGATATTCGGGTGCCTACGCATAAGTACCATATTCAACCTTGAATCTATATCTAAACCGTGTATATATATATATATATATATATATATATACACATACATACATATATATATATATATATATATATATATATCATCATCATCGTTTAACGTCCGCTTTCCATGCTAGCATGGGTTGGACGATTTGACTGAGGACTGGTGAAACCGGATGGCAACACCAGTCTCCAGTCTAATTTGGCAGAGTTTCTACAGCTGGATGCCCTTCCTAACACCAACCACTCAGAGAGTGTAGTGGGTGCTTTTACGTGTCACCCGCACGAAAACGGCCACGCTCGAAATGGTGTCTTTTATGTGCCACCCGCACAAGCCAGTCCAGGGGCACTGGCAACGATCTCGCTCGAAAATCCTACGGGAGCCAGTCAGGCGGTACTGGCAACGGCCACGCTCAAAATGGTGCATTTCATGTGCCACCCGCACAAGAACCAGTCCAGGGGCACTGGCAACGATCTTACTTGGCTTGCCGGGTCTTCTCACGCACAGCACATTTCCAAAGGTCTCGGTCAGTAGTCATCGCCTCGGTGAGGCCCAATGTACGAAGGTCTTGCCTCACCACCTCAGCCCAGGTCTTCCTGGGCCTACCTCTTCCACGGGTTCCCTCAACTGTTAGGGTGTGGCACTTTTTCACGCAGCTATCCTCATCCATTCTCACCACATGTCCATACCAGCGCAATCGTCTCTCTTGCACACCACAACTGATGCTTCTAATGTTCAGCTTTTCTCTCAAGATACTTACACCCTGACGGGTATTCACATTGACATTACACATCCAACGGAGCATACTATATATATACATACATACACATACACTCACACACATATATATATATATATATATATATATATATATATATATACCTCTACACACATATATATATATAGATAGATAGATGATAGATAGATAGATGTACCGCCGTACTGGCACATGTGCTGGTGGTATGTGGAAAACAACATTCGAGCGTGGTCGTTGCCAGTGTCGCCGGATTGGCTCCTGTGCAGGTAGTACATAAAAAACACCTCTTGAGCATGATCGTTGCCAGAACCGTCTGACTGGTCCCTGTGCCGGTGTCACATAAAAGCACCCACTACACTCTCGGAGTGGTTGGTGTTAGGAAGGGCATCCAGCTGTAGAAACTTTGCCAGATCAGATTGGAGCCTGGTGCAGTCCTCAGTCAAACAGTCCAACCTATGCCAGCATGAAAAGTGGACGTTGATGATGATGATAGAGGAAGGAATAGATAGACAGATAGAAAGGTAGGTAGATCAATGGCTAGATAGTGATAGAGTAGCGCTATCAGTAAAGATCTTGGACCTGGAAGGTAATTAGCATCAAGCATGTGTCCAGTTTGCAAGAGATGGCAAAAAGCAGATGATGTTTGGTCAACAAAGATGATTAATCGATGGACGTTATACACTTTGTCCCACATCAAATTAGATAAAGATTTCGATAAAATCACAAAACAGCTCATGGTTAAGCAACAAAGATTGCTTATTATGCAGATATAAATTGAAGGGCATAGGGAGTGATATGAGCATATATATATATATATATATATATATATATATATATATATATATATATATATATATATATATATATATATATATATATGGGAGTGGCTGTGTGGTAAGAAGCTTGCTTACCAACCACATGGTTCCAGGTTTAGTCCTACTGCATGGCATCTTGAGCACGTGTCTTCTACTATAGCCTTCGTCCAACCAAAGCCTTGTGAGTGGATTTGGTAGATGGAAACTGAAAGAAGCCTATCCTGTGTGTGTGTGTGTATCTCTCTCTCTCTCTCTCTCTCTCTCTATATATATATATATATATATATATATGCGCATGTGTTTGTGTGTCTGTGTTTGTCCCTCCCCCATTGCTTGACAACTGATCTTGGTGTATGATTCATGGTGGGGGAGGGGGTAGTGATGACGTCAGCATTTGTGGTGGTGGTAGTGTATGTTCGTGATGGTGGTTGTGGTGGTGGTGGTAATGATGATGGTGATGATGGTTGTTTTGTTGTGCCAATGGTAGTGCTGGTGTTTTATCTATAGTTTCTATTATTATTATTATTATTATTATTAGTAGTAGTAGTAGTAGTAGTAGTAGTAGTAGTAGTAGTAGAAGTCGTGGTGTTAGTTTGACCGAATTTAGCAGACATGGACAATAAGCAGTGGCTTTGGCGGGGTGGGGTTTGTGGGTGGAGGTAGCCTGGTCGGCTGGCCGCTCAGTCGGTCCAGCTGTCGATGATCTAATCGTTTGTTATCCAGCACCTCCCCCCCCCCCTAGTCCATACAATAGTTCACTGTGGGTGCACACACACACTGCCACCCTTTCCCGACCCCTTGTTGTGCTGAACAAGATTTCATACAAACGATGATTGTGCTGCCATGACACGTCTTTGAAATCATTGATTTCGCATTGGTGTAAACAAATTACTGTTTCGGGTTTAAGTACAAGGTGAGTAGTTTTGAGGGGAGGGGCTTTAAGGAGCATCATCGAGCCACCCAAGTACGTCACGGCCACGTAATTTTATTGATACTGAAATAAGGATTCCGTCCTTCCACCTGTTTATTTTGGGAAAGAAATAGGTAAATAAATAATAATAATAATAATAATAATAATAATAATAATAATAATGAGAGGGTAATGTAAAAGTGATACCAGTAGTGATCGGAGCGTAGGGTTCAATCCCATTGAAACTTCAAGACTTCTTAAGGCAACTGGAAACCCCTTGCAAGATTGATGTCTTGCAAAAAGCAACCTCATTGGGCACAGGGCACATCATAAGGAAAGTATTATCTGTCTAAGGTCCTTGACAGACGACTAAAGACTCCAGTGGACTTTTACCTACACTGTGTTACGAAGGAATAATAATAATAAGAATAATAATAATAATAATTTTGAAACAAACACATAATTTTCTTATGGTTTCTTAAACATTCTCTAGAACAACACTATGTACAAATCCAAATATATGGTACCCTAGGCATAACACCTACATGAACTTCTAACTTGTTGTTTCTTGAGGTCCCTGGGTGAGACTTGGATCCAACTTGTACAAATGCAAAGCAAAAGTCAAACATAAAATAATAATAATAATAATAATAATGATGATGATGATGATGATGATGATGATGATGATGATGATGATGATGATGATAGTTGTGGTGGTGGTGGTGGCAGATGCAGGGGTGGCACTGGTGGTGTCAGATTCCTTTAAATGATTTTATAGAAACGATTATAATTATTGGCTGGGAGTCATTAAGTAGCACAATTAGGGTAATTAACATTTGATTGGTGATCATTTTCATTTGTGATATTTATTACCGGAGAAAGAAATGGTGAAATTGCAGACGTAGGATATTGTCAGTGTTATTCTGGCTTACACAAGTTGTGTCTGTCTGTCTGTCTATTTGTTTCTAGATCTATCTGTCTATCTATCTGTCTAGCTGTCTACCAGTCTATCTATTCATCTCCCTCTCTCTATCTCTCAATCTATCTATCTATTTCTATCTGTCTGTCTGTCTGCTTATCCATCTATCTATCTATCTATCTATCCATCCATCTATCTATTTCTATCTATCTATCTATCTATCTATCTATCTATCTATCTATCTATCTATCTATCTATCTATCCATCCATCCATCCATCTATCTATCTATCTATTTCTATCTATCTATCTATCTATCTATCTATCTATCTATCTATCCATCCATCCATCCATCCATCCATCTATCTATCTATCTATTTCTATCTATCTATCCATCCATCTATCTATCTATTTCTATCTGTCTATCTATCTATCTTTACCTTATTTCGAACCACCGGCTGAGTATACCTGTGGAGACAGCCAAAAGAAGCATTTGACCCAGACTGCCTTCTTCCAACTGTTAAACACAGATCCTTCTCCGATCTGTGATGATCGGAGAGGAGGGGGGGGGGGGCTATATCTTGGAAAACTGCTGGCCCAATGGTTTCCCTTCATGGCAGAATAACAGAACTGTAAATTATATATTGATATATGTTGATATATATATATATGTATATACCTTGTGTATATATATATATATATATATATATATATATATATATATATATATGTAAACATGTAAGTATATATATTTGTACATATACACATAATGCTTTTGTACATGTGTGTATATATGTATATATGCACATAGATACACATATAGAGATATATGTGTGTGTGTGTGTGTGTGTGTGTGTGTGTATGTGTATGTGTGCGTGTGTGTATGTATGTATAAAAATATAGACATACATGTGTATTTGTATATATTTTACACATGTAAATATGTGTGCAAATACATGCTTGTGTATGTGTGTGTGTGTTAGAGAGGGAGAGAGAGAGAGAGAGAGAGAGAGAGAGAGAGTTGGGGAGAGAGAATGTCTGCCTCTTCTTGAAGATTGGAATAAATGGATTAAAGAGATGAATTAAGGAGGCTGGGTGGAATAATGGGAAAAAAGGGTGGGTGGGTGGAATAATGTAAGAAGAAAAGAAAGGATGAGAGAAGGAAAGAAGAAGAAGAGTGGAATGGGAAGAGGAGTGAGAGAGAGAGGGAAAGAGAGACAGACAGTGAGAAAGAGAGAGAGGGAAAGAGAGACAGACAGTGAGAAAGAGAGAGAAAGAAAGAGAGAGAAAGTAGGGACAAAGCAAGAGAGAGAAAGAAAGAAAGAAGGAAAGGAAAGAAGGAAGAATAGCAACAAGCATGACGACCACCACCCCAAAGATGTGGAGGAAGATTGGGGGGAATGTGGGCTGTGATGGTAAAGGGTGGTGGTGGGGGTCTGGTGTCCCCTTTCAGTTCCCAGTTTTTTTGTCTCCAAATTCATTAAAATCTTTTCTTCACCAAAACTGAAGAAGAAATCTTTTTTTTTTTAAATTCCATTAAATTTGAGTCTTTCATTTCGCAACAAACATCTTCTTCATTCTTTCCTTCTTTCTTTCTTTCTTTCTTTTCCTTCTTTTTTTTCTTCCCTTCTTCTTCTCCTTCCTTTCTTCTTCTTCTTCTTCTTTTTCTTCTTCTTCTTCTTCTTCTTCTCCTCCCACTACCTCCTCCTCCTCCTCCTCTGCCACCTTCTTTCTCTCTTCTCTCCTCATATTATCCCATCACATATCCCCCCCGCCCCCCATACTATCTTAATCCCTCCCCTTCACCCTCCAACCTCCCATCCTCCATCTTCCCCACCCCCATCTTCCCCTCTACTCCCTCCACCTCCTTTCTCTTTCTCTTCCTTTCTCTCCCTCACTCTTCCCCCCTTCTCCCTGTCTCTCTCTCTCCCTCCTATTCTACAGACCCACAAATCTTCCATTTCTCCTTCCAGCATCTTCCTGTCCCTTCATCTCTCAAATCTTTTCTTCCTAATCTTTTCCCTCTCTCTCTCCTCTTCTCCATCGTCTATCATAAGTCATCAGTCTTTCGTATTCCATCATATCGAATGGCAAAAGACTCACTTTTTCCAGTCACTGATTCTCTTCAAATATAAATCCATCTTCTCTTTTCAACAAATTCTCTTTTCTTTATTTTCAATCTTCTGTCTTTAGTCTTCAGTCTTTCTATGTTTAGTCAACTAATTATCTCAAACTGTTTGTCATCCACCTTCAGTCTTCTGTCTTTTGTCATCAATCTCCAGTGTGGCCACGGGAGGAAAACTACCCTATTCGGAAACAGGTGCAGGGTGGTGACAGGAAAGGCATCCAGCTGCAGGAGACCTGCCTCAACAAATTCCCTCCGACCTATGCCAACATGGAACATAGGATGTTAAACGATGATGATGATGATGATGATATAAATATCGGAGGAGAATGTGTGTGAGTTTAGGAGGCAGGGACACAGATATGAGCAACATGTGGGATTTTCTTTTCCATTCCAAAATATGACAGGCTAATGGCTGGTATCATAAATATATCTCTTGACATACACGTGTGGTGTATATATGTATATATATATATATATATATATATATATATATATATATATGTACACACACATGCATATATATGTGTGTGTGTGTGTGTATATGTATGTATGGAGTGAGTGTGAATATGTATGTATGGAGATATATATGTGAATGTGTTTTTATACATACATACTTATATATATATATATATATATATATATATATATATATAAAAGCATGTGTCAATAGGTATGTGTGAGTGGGCATCATGAAATATATTAATAAATATCAGTGATATATTAACCTGTCAATATGAGCATAAGTACATACATACATACCTATATACACACAAACATATATACACATATATACATCTACATACATATGTGTGTGTGTGTGTGTGTGTGTGTGTATATATATATTGTGTGCGCATTCATATGCATGCACATGTATACACAGAGGACCGGTTGCATTAAAAGCTGCCGGCCCTCTGCAATAATATCGCACATTGATCTCTCTGACATCCAATGCGGAGCTGTTGTTGTTGTTGTTGTTGTTGTTGTTGTTGTTGTTGCTTCTTTCTGTCTTCAATTGGGAAATTGAAGAAAAAAATATTAAAAACGAGACGCATCTGAAGGTACACATGTACGCAATACACACACACACAGTAACTGATATCAACCCTGTCCAACACTATGTATATATGCATGTGAATATATATATATATATATATATATATATATATATACACACACACATATATATATATATGTATATATATGCATATATATATATATATATATGTATGTATACATATATATATGTATACTTATGAATATATGTGTGTATGTATCAATGCTTCAATTTCATTTGATTAAAATTACATGTGTGTGTGTGTATATATATATATATATATATATATATATATATTCATATGTAATATTCATGATGCATGCTTACATATATATAGATACATGAATATATGCACACACGTATATATATGTATATATTTAATATATGTTTGTGTGGATATATATAAATGTAAGCATATTGTGTATATACATACACACATATACACATGATAAAGAGATTGTCATGGGATATATGTGTATGTGCATGTGTGTGTATAACCTAGTACAGTGTCAATGATTCTATCCACACACACACACACCTATATACATACCAGTTTGTGCATGTGTATGTGTGTATGTATATATATTGATATTTGGTGCTCATGTCTCCACGTATATTGACAACAGAACTTTCCTGTTGATGTTTTTGTGTATATTACTTGTGTGTGTGTGTGTGTGTGTGTGTGTGTGTGTGTGTGTGTTTTCATTTTTTTCCTCTTCTTCTTCTTCCTAAGTCTGTGACCGAGTACTCATGAAATATCTGTATGTGTGTATGTATGTACACAAGTGTGTATATGTGTGTATGTGTGAGTATGTATTTGTGTTAGAGTCTGGCAATGAATCCAAGTTTGAGTGCAGAACTATATATGTATATATATATATATATATATATATATATATATATATATATATACACACACATATATATATACACATAATGTATGTATGTATGGTATGGTATATAAATGTGTGTGTGTATGTGTTCCTGGTGTATATAAAGCCGTTTTTTTTCCTGCTTTTGTTTGAAATATTTGTCTCGTTTGACTTTCTGCTGGTATATATTCAGGCATTTTGACTCCGAAGTTCAATTC
>NC_142956.1:372371-374871 GCF_046866305.1 Octopus bimaculoides
TTCATTTATAATTCATTCAATATTTTTATTCATTTATTCTATTATTCTTTTACTTGTTTCAGTCATTTGACTATGGCCATGTTAGAGCACTGCCTTGAAGGGTTTTAGTCAGCCAAATCGACCCCAGGACTTATTCTTTGCAAGCCTAGTACTTATTCTTTCGGTCTCTTTTGATGAACTGCTAAGTTATGGGGACATAAACACACCAACACCGGTTGTCAAGTGGTGATAGGAAGATAAACACATATATAAAGACACACAGGCATATAATGTGTCACATAGACTGAACCTGGAACCATGTGGTTGGGAGGCAAAGTTCTTGTCACACAGCCATACCAGCATCTATCTATCTATCTTTCGATATATATATATATATATATATATATATATATATATATATAATTACAAGTTTGTATATGTTTAAAGAGTACTTTAAAATTGTTTTATTACTGTTCATGTATCCGTGTGTACATATATGGGTGTGTTTGTGTGTATGTGTATGTGTGTGTATATATATATATATATGTATCATATATATATTTATATATATATATATATATATATATATATATATATTAGATATATACATATTCATATATATACATCTCTATATATGTATATACATATAGGTATGTGTAAATATTAATATACCTCCCTCAATACATGCATATATATGTGTGTGTGTGTGTATATACTGTCTCCCTGTGTGTCGTTCTTAGAATATCTACCGTCAAAATAGATAAAGATGTCTCGTTAAAGATATCATAAAAAATGTCGTTAAATGATGCACAAATATTTTATTTTAAATACAACGCAACGATGTGTGCCTGTAGGTGTGCGAGACAATGTGTTTATATGTATATGAATATATTTATATATATATATATATATATATATATATGAATGTATCTTTACATATATATGTATATACATATGTATATTTGTATACTTATACTTGTGTGTGTGTGTGTGTGCGTATTTATGTAGATGCATGTATATACACACTCACACACACACACATATATGTACAGATACATATATATATAGTGATAGACACAGGCATGGCTGTATGGTAAGATGCTTGCTTCCCAACCACAAGCTTCCAGGTTCAATCCCACAGCTTGACACCTTAGGCAGGGGTCTTCTTCTATAGCCTTGGGCTGACCAAGGCATTGCAAGTAAATGGATAAAGGATGCATGAACTTCTTTGCTTCTGTCTCCTAAATCCATTTCTATGACATGGTTGCTAAGGGTTACAGGAAAATACCTCTTTCCCCAGGTGCCACATAGAAGTTACCAAACCTGGGACTGCAAGCTTTGGAAGCAAGCTTTGGAAGCAAGCTTTGGAAGCAAGCTTTGGAAGCAAGCTTTGGAAGCAAGCTTTGGAAGCAAGCTTTGGAAGCAAGCTTGCTAAGCCCACAGCCATGGATTCATATCATTGGCCCCCTAAAAGAAGGAAAAGCACAATTACTCCTCACTTCAGCTGGGATTTGAACTCAGAACGTAGACATTGAAAACAGATACCACAATCCTTTCTGTCTCTTTCTGACTTTAAGCGATTCCACCACCATTTTTCCACTCAAGTCCTAAATGTCCATTGGTGCGAGAAACCATTTTATTGCCAGACAATCCGATGCCTGAGAAGACGGACAAAATCGGATGATAAAAGACAATCAAAATCGTTAAAAGATTAAATGGGAGAGCTACAACGAAGGGAAGTAAGCCAAACATCTGAACATTTTGGTCAATCAATGCTTTTCAAGACAAGCAAAAGAAATAAGAAAGCTATCTTCAGAGAAGAGTCTTCTGGCGCCTTTTTTTTAAGACTTTGGTAGCAATCCAATAATCCAGTGTCTTTGGTTGTCCGTGTCTGGTGTTTGGAAAGATTTTGGACTCGGAAGAAAGAAAGAAAGAAGAAGAAAAAAAAGAAAAAAGGAAGAAGGAAAGAAAAAACGAAGAAGAAAAGAAAAACGAAGAAGAAAAGAAAAACGAAGAAGAAAGGAAAAAAAAAAGAAAGAAGGAAAAAAGAAAGAAGGAAAAAAGAATGAAGGAAAAAAGAAAAAGGAAGAAGAAAAGGGGGAATTGTAAACAAATGAATTTCGTTTCTCTAAGTCTACAGAAAATCAAATGTTTACTTTGAAAGATTCTGGACGGAAGAATGATATCACGTTATCTCCTTCTCTCATCCTTGTCTTCTCATCCTCCTCCCCTACTCCTCCCCTTCCCCTCCCCCTCCCCCCTTCCTTCTTCTCATCCTCATCCTCCTTCTATTCTTCTTCTTCTTCTTCTTCTTCTTCTTCCTCTTCTTCTCCCCTCCTCCTCCTTCTATTCTTCTTCTTCTCCTCCTCCTCCTCCTCCTCCCCCTTCAGTTGCTCCAGGGTCTCTGGTTTGTTGATGTAAACCCTCTCATTCAGGTTTCCCCACAAGAAAAAAATCCGGTCTAGTCAAGTCTGGGGAACGTGAAGTGAAGGCCAGCAGACATTGCCGGGGCAGGAGATTA
>NC_142956.1:377371-389871 GCF_046866305.1 Octopus bimaculoides
GGACCAGCTATCCGAGTTGATAGTACCAGGGTAGATAAAGCAATTAAGAGTATGAAGACCGGGAAAGCCCCCGGCCCATCAGGAATCACTGCAGAGATGCTCAAAATATCTGGCAGTGTTGGCTATAGCCTAGTCACCCGTATTACGAACCAGGTGATACACGAAGGAGTCATACCCTATGACTGGTGTAGCAGCATCATAGTCAACTGCTACAAAGGTAAAGGGGACGCTTTAGATACAAATAATTACAGAGGCATCAAGCTGTTAGATCAGGTTATGAAAGTTACAGAGAGGGTCATAGCCCAACTAATTAGGGAGCGAATCAATTTAGATGAGATGCAGTTTGGGTTCGTGCCAGGTAAAAGCACTACTGATGCCTTATTTCTAGTGAGACAGTTGCAAGAGAAATACCTAGCCAAGGATAAACCTCTGTACCTGGCTTTCGTTGACATGGAGAAAGCCTTTGACAGGGTCCCCCGATCCCTTATCTGGTGGTCAATGAGGAAACTTGGGATAGAAGAATGGCTAGTGAGAGCTGTGCGAGCCATGTACAGAGATGCGGCCAGTAAGGTGAGGGTTGGAAATGAGTACAGCAATGAATTCCGGGTAGAGGTAGGGGTCCACCAAGGTTCCGTCCTCAGCCCCCTATTATTTACCATAGTCCTCCAGGCAATCACAGAGGAGTTCAAGACAGGTTGCCCCTGGGAGCTCCTCTATGCTGATGACCTTGCCCTAATTGCGGAGTCACTATCAGAACTAGAGGAGAAGTTTCAGGTGTGGAAGCAAGGTCTAGAATTGAAGGGCCTTAGAGTCAACCTAGCTAAAACCAAAATCCTAATAAGTAGGAAGGTAGATAAAACACAAACCCCTTCAGGTAGATGGCCCTGCTCAGTATGTAGAAAAGGAGTAGGTAGTAACTCTATAAGATGTACCCGGTGCAAGCTATGGACACATAAGAGGTGCAGCAACATCAAAGGCAGGTTAACTAGCAAGTTAGTTTTTGTTTGTGGCAGATGTTCAGGTGCAATAAAGACTGCAAACAAACAGGAAACAACTTCTATCTCATTCCAAGGTGAAAAACTAGAGGTAGTCGATAGCTTCCGCTATCTGGGCGACCAAGTTAGTAGTGGGGGTGGGTGCGCTGAAAGTGTAGCTGCTAGAATAAGAATAGCCTGGGCAAAGTTTAGAGAGCTCTTACCCCTGCTGGCGACAAAGGGACTCTCACTCAGAGTAAAAGGCAGACTGTATGACGCATGCGTACGAACAACCATGCTACATGGCAGTGAAACATGGGCTGTAACTGCTGAGGACATACGTAAGCTCGCAAGGAATGAAGCCAGTATGCTCCGTTGGATGTGTAATGTCAATGTGAATACCCGTCAGAGTGTAAGTATCTTGAGAGAAAAGCTGAACATTAGAAGCATCAGTTGTGGCGTGCAAGAGAGACGATTGCGCTGGTATGGACATGTGGTGAGAATGGAGGAGGATAGCTGCGTGAAAAAGTGCCACACCCTAACAGTTGAGGGAACCCGTGGAAGAGGTAGGCCCAGGAAGACCTGGGCTGAGGTGGTGAGGCAAGACCTTCGTACATTGGGCCTCACCGAGGCGATGACTACGGACCGAGACCTTTGGAAATGGGCTGTGCGTGAGAAGACCCGGCAAGCCAAGTAAGATCGTTGCCAGTGCCCCTGGACTGGTTCTTGTGCGGGTGGCACATGAGATGCACCATTTTGAGCGTGGCCGTTGCCAGTACCGCCTGACTGGCTCCTGTAGGATTTTCGAGCGAGATCGTTGCCAGTGCCCCTGGACTGGCTTGTGCGGGTGGCACATAAAAGACACCATTTCGAGCGTGGCCGTTTTCGTGCAGGTGACACGTAAAAGCACCCACTACACTCTCTGAGTGGTTGGCGTTAGGAAGGGCATCCAGCTGTAGAAACTCTGCCAAATCAGACTGGAGCCTGGTGTTGCCATCCGGTTTCACCAGTCCTCAGTCAAATCGTCCAACCCATGCTAGCATGGAAAGCGGACGTTAAACGATGATGATGATGATGATGATGATGATATATATATATATATATACACACACATACAGATATGCGTATATATATATATATATATATATATATATATATATATATATATATACACACACACACACACACACACATTCAAAAAGATCATTATCTAACTAGATCGTTGAAGTCTTTGAAAATATTACAGAAAGAAAATATTTATGCATATATAAACATATGTATGTGTGTGTGTGTGTATGCAGAGAGAGAGAGAGAGAGGTAGATAGATACACAGATAAATGATATATATATATATATGTATATATACATATATATATTTATTTATACAAAACTGTATCTATCTATTTATCTATCTCTCTATCTGTCTTTTTGTCTATCTTTCTGTATTTCCACCTATCCATCTATCTATCTATCTATCCATGTTTCTATCTTTCTATCTATCTATCTATCTATCTATCTGTCTGTGTATCTATCTATCTATACATCTATCTATCTATTCATTTATCTATCTGTCTATCTGTCTATCTAACTACACACACACACACACACACACACACACACACACACAAGCTCCATTTGTCTTTGTACTCAACCATCTACAATTCAACACTTTTTATCTTCTAATTCTATTAAAGTTTCCATTTGTGTTCATATAATGGGTCAGTTCTTTTAACCATTACTCCAAATAGATATACACATTCACACATAACACCAATGCATACACACACACACACATACATTACATACATGTATATACATACACACATACATCCATATATACATAGACACACACACATAAACACATATATATACGCACATGCATATACAGACACACATACATACATTTATGTGTGTGTGTGTGTGTTGGCCTTCATTTAATTTCTCATGCCTGAATTTATATGCAGACCACAGGATTGAGATATCAGCAAAAAGCAACCTGTCTCCAAATAAATTCCAAATAAAACGGTCAATCCATTTACTTTGTACAACTTGCATCGTCTTGGCTTTTAAAAAACATAATTTTTAAACACAAACTTGCACATATAGAAAATTCACTGTTCTGTTAACCCATTCGTTACCGTATTTCTGTCGAGATATTCTGTGTTTCTTTCAATTAATTTTAAATATAACAAAGAATTTAGTAAAATAACTTAGTCATCATTAAGCAAGTGATAGGAAGACAAAAATTGTGACTAAGGTTTGCAAGAAGATTTTATTTCAAAACTTATGAAAACAAGACATTTGTACTACAGAACCAGAGGCAGTTTCAGCCGGGTTGGTATTTGAACCCAGAACCATGTAGTTGGAAAGCAAGCTTCTTACAACACAGCCATGCCTCTCTCTCACTCTCTACATACATACATATATATATATATATATATATATATATATATATATATATATATATATATATATATATATATATATATATATATATATATATATATATTTACACGTGTGTCTGTGTGTGAGTGTGAGTGTATATATGTCTGTGTGTGAGTGTGTGTGTATATGTGTGCACATATTTCTGTATGCATTTATTGGTTATAATTCTTTTGACTGTTTTAATATTTGCCATGCAATTTTACACAAACACACCCATCCGAATGTGTGTATGTGCATTTCTGTGATTAAATCTTCAATGTTTCTTTTGAATTTTTTTTCTTCTTTTAACAATAGAATGTCATTTGTATATGGCTCCTATTTCAACATAATTGGATCTCATCAGTTCGACGTGTGTCAGGAAGCTAAGGAGCATTATACAATGTGTTACGTTACATTAGATAAAATTATTTACTTTAAAGAAGGAAGTGGAGGAACAGGGAAGGTCTATAATGAAGTCGTTATCATTCATAGGTCATTAATAGCATAAACATGAACGAGGGTGAGAAAGAGCGAGAGAGATAGCTGTAACATTAATTTGAAATTTACATAGAGGCTGAAATTTTATCCAGAAAGCAATCCGATTCATGTCTCCTCTGTAAATAAAACGAAAGTAGTTCTTTTTATCGTTTGCAGTGATTAATTTTTTTCTTCTCTAATTAACGAGAGATTCAAGTATATTTTATGAGGATATATATAAACACTACATTTTATACAACGAAATTTCATTCTATACATGACTTGCGCCATTTAAATTTAAAATTTAAATAACTTTACTTTTAGATTCACGATGGAATTAATGAATGGAGAACATTTAGAAGGAACTTGATTCATCTAGGTTTTGATCACCAATCACAAAAATATTATTGTTTATTAAATTTTTGTTAAAAAAAAACAAAAAGAAATATTTAAAAAATACTCTGATTTAATATTTTATGAGGTAGATCTAAAGATTTGCTGTTTATTTCAGTAAACATCGTTCTGTAGATGATTTGTGGACCAGGGTAACTGTCGAGATTCACCAGGGTATAGAGGAGGAAACAATCAGCTGTAAAATGTACTTCAGAAGCGCAACATCACAGGGTGTATATTGCGAGTGACAGTGGACAGATTTCAAATTAATAGTTTTGAGAATAAATCTCTTTAAAGATGCAATAAATTCTAACATTTAATGTCTTTTCCACAATTGATCTACGCACATGTGTGTGTGTGTGTGTGTGTTTATTTATGTGTGTGTGTACTTATGCATTTGTGTGCGTTTGCATGTGTGTGTGTGTGTCTGTATTTGTCTGTGCTTGTGTGTGCGTCTGTATGCATGTGAGTCTGTGTTTGCGTATGTGTGTGTGTATTTGTGTTTGTGTGTGTTTGTGTGTGTGTGTCTGTATGCATGTGAGTATGTGTGTGTGTATTTGTGTGTGTGTGTGTGCCTTTGTGAGTGCATGTGTCTTCAGCTCAACCTCACCACCATACAGTACCGTGGCCAAGTGTCTTCTACTATAACCTCAAACTGATCAAAGCCATTTGAGTATTTCACTGCTACTTTATTTTATCCACCCCACAACAATGAAAGGTAAAGTTGGTATTTTAGTCTTCTATTATAATTCCATTGACATCTTGGATGTTTTTTAGGAATATTAAATCTACCCCAGTATTTCACTGCTACTTTATTTTATCCACCCCACAACAATGAAAGGTAAAGTTGGTGTTTTAGTCTTCTATTATAATTCCATTGACATCTTGGATGTTTTATAGGAATATTAAATCTACCCCAGTATAGCACTGCTACTTTATTTTATCCACCCCACAACAATGAAAGGTAAAGTTAGTGTTAGTCTTCTATTATAATTCCATTGACATCTTGGATGTTTTATAGGAATATTAAATCTACCCCAGTATTTCACTGCTACTTTATTTTATCCACCCCACAACAATGAAAGGTAAAGTTAGTGTTAGTCTTCTATTATAATTCCATTGACATCTTGGATGTTTTTTAGGAATATTAAATCTACCCCAGTATAGCACTACTACTTTATTTTATCCACCCCACAACAATGAAAGGTAAAGTTAGAGTTAGTCTTCTATTATAATTCCATTGACATCTCAGATGTTTTATAGGAATATTAAATCTACCCCAGTATTTCACTGCTACTTTATTTTATCCACCCCACAACAATGAAAGGTAAAGTTAGTGTTAGTCTTCTATTATAATTCCATTGACATCTCAGATGTTTTATAGGAATATTAAATCTACCCCAGTATTTCACTGCTACTTTATTTTATCCACCCCACAACAATGAAAGGTAAAGTTAGTGTTAGTCTTCTATTATAATTCCATTGACATCTTGGATGTTTTATAGGAATATTAAATCTACCCCAGTATTTCACTGCTACTTTATTTTATCAAGCCCAGAAGAATGCCAGAGAGTGACTCAACTGTGGCAGCAACTGAACTCAAAAGGCAAAGGTGAACAAATTCTGGAAGTAATCTTGTCTGACATTCTGAAGACAGACTGAATGGAAACAGATAAGAAGCGAAGATGAGAAGAAAAGAATGAAAGAGAGGAAGGAAGAAATTGGAGATTGAAAGGAGAAAGAATGAGAGAAGAATAAAATGGATGGAAGGAATGACGGGTAAGACGCCAGGAAGCAGTTCTGTGCACCGAAAACCTGATTCTACGCACACAGGTACACGAATTCTACACTCTCGACTGAACTTGTGTTTAATGAGAACAGATGTATTCCTTTCAGCAAATAATAGGAATTAGTGTGTGTGTGTGTGTGTGTATATACATATATACATACATACATATATATATATATATATATATATATATATATATATGTACATATTTGCATATGTGTGTGTATATGTATATATGTATATATACATATTTGCATGTGTGCGTGTGTGTGTGCGCATATATGCATACATATATATATATATATATATATACATATTTGCATATGTGTGTGTGTATATATATATATATATATATATGTATATATGTATACATATTTGCATGTGTGTGTGTGTATATGTATATATATACATATATATATATGCATATATACATATATATATATATATATATATATATATATATATATATATACATATATATATATATATACATACATATATATACACACATACATATATGCATGTATATATATGTGTGTATGTGTATATATATATTAAAGCTGCAAAAACATCACAAAAAAACTGCCACTCAGAGTTTCCCGTTCCCGCTCGTCAGGCAGTTGTGATTCAGAATCACAAATGTCCGGCAAATAGGAACATGAAACTCTGAGTGGCAGTTTTTTTGAGATGTTTTTGTGATGTTTTCACAGCTTGAATAATAAAAACATATTACTCTACCTCCAGTATTCGAGTACTATTTTGTCCCACCTTGTTTCACATTTATGTGCTTACTCTGGTGTATATATATATATATATATATATATATATATATAAATACACATATGCACACACACACACACATGTCGTGTGTGTGTGTGTTTTAGCATACGCATACATATATCCACAAGCACGTGCATACATGCATGCCCGTATTACACACTCACACCCATAGTGACACCCACACATACACACACATATATAAACACCCTGTTTTACGTGCTTGTCCCTGCTGAATCAACATAGAAATGTGTATGTATGTATGTAATTATGTATATATAAATAAGTAGGGGATCTTGGATATGTGTAGAGTAAATACGAGTAAACACAGTCAGGTGTGTGCGTGCGTATACACACATATATATATATATATATGTGTGTATGTGTATATATGTGTGTGTGTGTGTGTGTATGTATATATATATATATATATATATATATATACATATATGTAACTTACATCATGTGCATGTATGTGTGTGTATAAGGCTTATAAAAACAACCATGTGTACCCCGGAGCATCTCGGGTATGTGACAACACCCGGCAGTACACAGCATTCCTGTCTAGCAGAACAGCTTCTTGTAGGGGTAGATCTGTGGGTGGGGGTGATGGGTGGGTGGGTGGGGGTGGAGTTACGTTAAACATGAGACAGAATAAACATCGAGTGGCAGCAGTGGGTAGAATAAGGGTGGATAAGTAGGTGGGAGGGTGGGTGGGGTTTACATGGTGTGGGTTTAGATAGTATATAAGGGTGTTGTTGTTGTTTAGCCCCAGGTCAGTCCTGCTCCAGATCCTGGAGCACAGAAGTGCCATCAGCCAGGCATGTCTGAGGTGCACACAGAGCAATGAAAGCATTCTGCACTCCCATGTGCAGTGTCCGAGCATTGCTGACCTGTGGGTTTATGTCAAACACCAGCAGTCGCATGTAGGATCGATCTGGCTATCAACTGAATCCATAGTGAAGATTGCCCCACCGCCCTCCTTTGGCCGGGAGGGGCAGGAAAGTTTTATTTGTCTGGTGGCTGTAGCGAAAGGGGTAGTATGGTGGACCCGTTTGAAAGGGCTCAAGACAGACACTTTCCTCTTTGGCCAAGCACTCATCAATTTCTTCAAGTTTCACTTGAAGACGAAAGTGAGGGTTGAGAGGGAAGTGTTGCCTTGTAGCAAGTTTGTTGAATGTGGGGTGAATGTAGGAAGAAGGGCCAGTGTGAAAGGACCAATTCTGAGCATGCACCTGTGAGATATAAAAGGAAAAGGGCTCTTGCACCATGGATCAGACACCTGTGGCTTTTGTGGGGTTTTCCATGAGGACCTTTAAAGCGCTTCCCCTACTGTGAGTTTTACACTGTTTAATTTTATTGTTTTTCATTATTTACACAAGGAAAACCCATTGTATCGTCCGGTTTTCATCTTTTAATGTTATTGTATGTCCTTTATTTATGTTTCTTTATATTTGCCCTTGAGGCCAAAAGAAAAAAGAATAAATTGTTGTTGTTGTTGTTGTTATTGTTTGCTTTCATGTCTTTCTGTTAGTTTCTATCATGTTGTCTTCTTCCTCCTTATCATCATCATCATCATCACCATCATCATCATCATCATCACCATCGTCATCCTCATCATCACCATCACCATCACCATCATCATCATCTCCATCATCGTTTTCCTTGCCATTATCGTTTTCCTTTTTTTCTTCTTCTTATTATCGTCACTGCCATTATCTCCTCCCCCTCCCCTCCCCCTCCCCTCCCTCCCCCTCCCCCTCCCTCCCCTCCCCTCCCCTCCCCTCCCCCTCCCAACTCCTTCAGACAGTTTCCAGATGTTAATCACGTATGATGCGTTCCCCTGGTGAACGTGTAGCTGCATCTACTTCACATTACGGTGCTTCCGTCCATCCATACATGAAGTGGGTGCTTCAACGTCATTCACGTTTGTTGTGCTGCAATATCAGAATATCGGAATAGGAGAATAGAGGAATCTTGGAATGTTGCCATCCTTCTCTTCCACTCTGTCTGTCTGTCTGTCAGTCTTTGTGTCCTTCATCTTGCTTCAAGAAGTTCGTTGACTTGGAGAATCTTGAAGAATTTCTCTGCACAAACACACACACAAACATGAGAGTACAAACGGACGAAACTCTCAGCTTTTGGGTCACTTCGTAACTTCTACTGATTATTTATAATGAAAAATATAGAGAGAGAGATAGATAGATAGATAGATAAACAGATAGATAGATAGATTAATAGACAGATAGATAGATAGATAGATAGATAGGTGGATAAATAGATAGATAGATAGATAGATAGATAGATAGATAGATAGATAGATAGATAGATAGATAGGTGGATAAATAGATAAACAGATAGATAGATAGATTAATAGACAGATAGATAGATAGATAGATAGATAGGTGGATAAATAGATAGATAGATAGATAGATAGATAGATAGATAGATAGGTGGATAAATAGATAAACAGATAGATAGATAGATTAATAGACAGATAGATACATAGATAGATAGATAAATAGATAAGTCAGGTAGGTAGATAGACAGGTAGATAGACATTTACCTATCTATTTACCTATCTATCTGTCTGTCCGTTTGTCTGTCTACGGACAGACAGACCAATGGATAGGTAGGTAAATTAGACAGACAGACAGATTGAAAGTAAGAGAGTGAGTTTGTCAACAAAAACAACTTCCAAGAATCTGGCTGCATGGAAAGGTGGCGTGTGTATGTGTATACTGACATACATATGTGTGTGTCTACGCATACATACACATTTATATTTTTATAAGTCTCCGTGTGTGTGTGGGGGGGGGACATAGTTGTGTGCTTATGTCTGTGCTTGTGTTTATGCATATGTATATGTACATACACATAACTATATATATATATATATGTTGTGCGTATATATATATATATATATATATATATATATACGTATACACATTTACAGACACACACGTGTGCGCGCACATATATATTTATATTTGTATGTAAGTGTATGTATGCATATATATATATAATAGATATTCAGAAATGTGTGTGCATATCAATCTATGAGGGAGTATAGATACATGCATGTGTGTGTGTGTGTGTGTGTGTGTGTGTGTGTGTGTGACTGTGTGAAGACAAGAAGGTTAAACGGTTGATTGGAAGACAGAAGAGGATTATGAAAAGACAGTGGGGTTTGAGGGGAGGGGCAGCGGCTGAGTGAACGGATTAGTGATGCGTGTGTGTGTGTGTGTAGATGTATGTGCATATGCGTGCATGCGTATGTCCATGTGTGTCCGTGTGTGTGTGTGTTTGCAGGAGTTGGTTGGGTGCAATGTTTGTTGTAAGATAGAATTGTTACAAGAGTTTTCTTGTGTGAACGGGATTATGGGAAGGAACACCTTGGTTACATATGTGCGTGTATATATATGTGTATATATATATGTATGTGTATGTATATATATATATATATATATATATATATATATGTGTGTGTATATATATGTGTATATATATATATATACACACACACACACATATATATATATACATACATATGTCTATATGTATATATATATATATATATATATATATATATATATATATATATATATATATATACGTATATATACATACATACATATAGATCTATATCTATATATATATGTATATATGCATATACATATATATGTATGTGTGTACATGCGTATGTGTATGAGTGTGTGTGTGTGCATACATCTGTGTGTATATGTGTGCATATATATATATATATATATATATACACACACACACGCATATATATTTGATATACATATTTATATATATATATATATATACATATGTATATATATACATATATATATAAAATATAAATAAACACGCATACACACGTGGTGGCGATGATGCTGATGATGATGATGGTGGTGGTGTTGGATTTGAGGAAGTGTTGTGTGATGTTTGCTGGACACGCTTCACTGGTTCCGTAAACATTTGTTTTCTGTTTACCAAATTATGTCCCAGATATCATCTGCCGCCAACGCCAGCAGCCCCCCCCCCATCACCCTGCTCCCCCCCTCTCCACCACCATTCCATCTTTTTACTAGTTGTTAAACCTCACCACTACTAGCTATGACTAACACTAACATACACACATACATACCTATATATAATTTGTGTATATATATATATATATATATATACACACACAAACACACACATACATGCTTTACTCTTGCTAATGTGCACTTTACATACATACATACGCATATGCGTAAGTAAATTTAAACATACATGGTGGCATATAAAGAACATCTTTTGAGCATTTGGGCCTCAGGGAGGCAAAGTGGCTGAGTTCCTCTTGAGCATTGGGCCTGGCGGAGGCAAAATGGCTGAGTTCCTTTTGAGTGTTGGACCCCATGGAGGCAAAAACTGAGACCTTTGGCATTAAGCCATGCTTGAGCAGAAGACCCATCAAGCCAGGCAAAATCATAGTCGAGGCAGATACTGGTGTCACGCAAACGGCACCCGTGCTGGTGGCACATAAAAAGCACCCATTGCACTCTCAGAGTGGTTGACCTTAGGAAGGGCATCCAGCCGTAGGAAACCCTGCCAAATCAGACTGGATCCTGGTGCAGCCTTCCAGCTTCCCAGCCCTGGTCAAACCATCCAACCATTTGCCAGCATGGACAACGAGTTATGAAAATTTAAGTTGTTTGCTTACGTATTTCATTTTGTTTACTGTTGGTGATGTCCTATACCCATATATGCATGTATATATATATATATGTATATATATATATATATATATATATATATATATATATATATATATATATATATATATATATTTATATATATATATATTTATATATTCATATTATATATATATACATTTATATATATGCATAAATACATAAATACCTATATATTTCTCTCTCTCTCTCTACACACACACACATATATATATATAAATAACACACACACACACACACACATACACATAGACACACACACACATACACATGCTTAGACACATTCACAAATGGACACATGTGCATACTTAGATATGTATTCATGTACTTGTGTATATATGTATATATCCATATATAACCTGATCCATACACATGTGTGTGCACATGTATATGAGTATATATATGCACATGTATATGTACATATGCCAACACATATACACCACCTCCCTACACACAACCCCCACTAAACATACTCTAACCACCACCACCACCACCACCACCACCACCGCCACCAAGACATGTAAACACACAAGTCTACCAGGGAACAAAGAGACCCTGTGTGCGTTAGACAGTTATACAGACATTGGTGACCATTGACAACGGCTATTCGTTAAGAGCTGGGCCATTAAGATAATTAAACAAGGTGGCACTGGTGGTGGCGACAGCAGTGGAGCGGTGGGAGGGGCCAGTTCTGAGGTGGGGGTACTGGCGAATGGGGGACGGGGGAAATGGAGTGTTATTCAATTCAATGGGTTCTTTATCTCTTATCACACCACTACGCAGAACTTCCTTGTTTTCCTCTTATTCCTTCTCATCTTCTTTCACGTCTGTCTTCTTCCTCTTCTTCATCTTCTTCATCTTCTTCTTCTTCTTCTGCTTCTTCTCCTCCAACTTCTCATTCCTCATATGTCTTTTATCATC
>NC_142956.1:394871-397371 GCF_046866305.1 Octopus bimaculoides
TGATGATGATGTAAAGGAAAAGGGATTTATATTCTGGACAGTTACATTATTAGCACTGTGACATAATCCAGGTTTGGCCAACCACATCGAATGATAGGGAACATAGAGAATTGTTTCTCACGGAGGCAATAACCAAGACCTTTGGCATTACGTCACGCTTGAGAAGAAGTCCCGTCAAACCAAGCAAAATCACAAGGCAGCCTGATGATGATGATGATGATGATGATGATGATGATGATATATACATATGTACACACACAAATTATATCTGCATTCATATCTATATTTTTCTCTCTTGATGGACGTTTGGCTGCTATTTCTTACAAGTTGAGCATCTGCATAGAAGGGTTTTATTGTTGGTGGCAATGGTGGTGGTGTTCATGATATGGCAGGTGGGGATGGTGGTGGTGGTGGTGGTGGTGGTGGTGGTGGTGGTGGGCATGGCAAAAAATTGTTTACAGCTTTCAGTTTTTATAAATCTTATCTTCTGTAGGTATCGGAAAAATTCACACTTACATATATTACTTATGTGTATGTATGTAGAAATGCATGTGTGGGTATATATATATATATATATATATATATATGTGTGTGTGTGTGTGTGTGTGTGTGTGTATATATATGTGTATATATATATGTATATATATATGTATATATATATGTGTGCAAACACAAACATATTTATACATAAACACACATTTACATGTACAAACATATATCTGCATGTGTATATATATATATATATATATATATATATATATATATATATATATATATACATACACACGCATATACAACCACATATATATACATATCTATATATATGCATATGAATATGTATATATGTGTGTGTATATATATGTATGTATATATATATATATGAGTATATATAAATATATATATATGCATATATGTACACACAGACACTTACACATATACAATATATACATATGCATGCATATCCATATTTGTTAATGAACATTTTTTAAGAAAAAACCTGTCCATGTGTGTGTATATCTATATCTATCTATCTATCTATATATATATATAAATATATATATGTATATATTTGTATGTATGTATATGTGTATGTATATATCTGTATGTATGTATATGTATATATATATATATATATATATATATATATATATATATATATATATATACACACATACATACATACAGATATGTATGTGTGTGTGTGTGTGTGTGTGTGTGTGAAGTACATACATTAGTTGTGCAACTCACCATTTAACACTTGTACCAAACTGAAGCCCTGTCCCCTCCCAAACCACCACCACCACAATCACTTCCGAGTCTTCAAAAGTCAAGATGAAGTTTGAATAATTAATGGTAGGTTTTTCAATGGATATAATGAATAGGTTTCACACCATGGTGATAGGGGGTGGTGTTCTCGCTTTTTGTATTTTAATATTTTTTTTTCTGCGTGTGTGTGTGTGTGTTGCTCTTTTCCTTCTTTGTGGTGGTGATGGTGGAGGTGGTGGGTGTGAGCGACAACAACAGCAACACCAGCAACAAAAGCGAAAAGAGGAGGAGCAATATACAAGAACAGCAACAACATCAATAGAACTAATAAGATTGTAGTCGAACACAAGAAAAAAAAAACGATGAACAACAATAACTACAGTAACAACAACAACAACAACAACAAAAACAGCTGTATGAAGAGAACTAATAAGGACACAGTAAAAAGAGGACAAGAATAATGATGATGATGATGATGATGATGATATGTTTTATTTGCCACAGGGACAAAGATGAATGGAACATCACAAGGACAGTCAATTATTTTTTTTTTTTCGTGGGGAGGTTCCATAAAGGATAGGGACAAAAAATGGGTAAAATGCAATAAAATTATGCATAGTACAGAGGCA
Source organism: Octopus bimaculoides (assembly GCF_046866305.1). NCBI lineage: Eukaryota > Metazoa > Mollusca > Cephalopoda > Octopoda > Octopodidae > Octopus > Octopus bimaculoides. Next base: position 396,767 of record NC_142956.1, read on the forward strand.
CAGGCATGGGCTGTGTGTTAAGTAGCTTGCTTCCCAACCACATGGTCCTAGGTTCAGTCCCTCTGTGTGGCACCTTGGGCAAGTATCTTTTACTATGGCCTTGGGCTGACCAAAGCCTTGTAAGCACCAGGCTTTAAAAAAAAGCCCTGGGGTCAATTCATTTGACTAAAATCTCTTCAAGGTGGTGCCCCAGTATGGTCACAGTCTAATAACTAAAATAAGTAAAAGACGGGAAATTTTATGATTCAGTGCAACCATGAGATAGAGAATAGGAAGCCGGACATAGTCTTAATTGAGAAAGAAAGCAAACGATGCTGGATCATAGATATAGCATTCCCAGCTGACAACATGGTATGTGATAAGGAAGAAAGAAAAGTCGAGAGATATAACAGGTTAGCTTGGGAGGTTAAGCAGTTGTGGTCGGTGAAAAAGGTGGTAGTAGTACCGATAATTGTCGGAGCCCTGGGAACAGTGAGTAAAAATCTTGAGAAGTACATGGAGCAAATAGGGGCTGCAATAAAGATGAAACACTTGCAGAAAACAGCACTGCTAGGAACCGCTCGAATACTCTGGAAGGTGCTCAAAAAATAAGAGGATTTACCTTA
>NC_142956.1:402371-409871 GCF_046866305.1 Octopus bimaculoides
TTTGGTTTGCCTTATTCATGGCACCAGTTCTGCTTATAACTCTTCCATATTCTTCTTTCCAGGAATTTGGCATCTTTAGTAAGATAATCCGAATTTTCCTCTTTTTTTAGTTTGAAAAACAGCGAGGTGTAGTTTGAAAAAGATCCTGTTACCATGGAGTTAAAATGTGGAAATAGCTTGTTTGATGGTGTAGAAATGCATTCAGTGATGTACTGTTAAGGGACTTAGTGTGTGTGTGTGTGTAGGAATAAAACGAATGATGGTTTTCTTCTTGGGTAGGAATACATAGGGTGTTTGGCCTATTGTAAATAGTTCTCCCCCACAGGTCACCATCCTGATCAGTCAACACAGCTTTGTTGCGTTAAAAAATGGTTAATCATAATTGGATTAAAATACAGTTAAACAGTCTTTGATAACGATAAGAAGATGTTAAAAAATAGAATCTTTGACAATGATACAATTATGATAACCATTTTTTAACACAACAAAACTTATTCAAAGCTTTACATTTTACTTTGGATAATCATTTTTTTAAAAAAAAGTCAATAAACATTTTTAAAAGACCTCTGCATTTTCAAACCCTTTTTCCCTTTATATTTTCTCTCGTGCGGTCCCTTGCAAGTTTAGTTTGTTATATCTATAACGTCAAACATGCCAAGTCCACCAGAACAATCCAATAATAAATAAATAAATGCGCCCTTTTAAAGTCTAGCCAGACTCATGGACCTAGTTTCCCGGTTTCTATGGCGTATGCATTCCCCAGGTGGACGGGACGCCAGTCCATCGCAGCGTTACTCATTTTTGCCAGCTGAGTGGAACTGGAGCAACGTGAAATGAAGTGTTTTGCTCAAGAACACAACACGTCGCCCGGTCCAGGAATCGAAACCACAATCTTACGATCATGGTGCTGATACCCTAACCACTAAGCCACGCGCCTCCACAGTACAATCCAAGCAGAGAATATATATAAAAGACATCCTGCCTCGACACTCATCAATCTGTTCTTTTCTACTTCAGCTACCATAATCTCTCTCTCTCTCTCTCTCTCTCTCTCTCCTTCTCTCTTTCTCTTTCTCGAGTTACAACAACAAACAAGACCAACAACAGACACTCTCTGTGACATTCCACATCATTCCTTAAATGGAATGGTCTTAAATGTTCTACAGTGGTGCTGATGGTGGTGGTGGGGGTGGGGGTGAAGGTTTTGATGTTGGGGATGGCTGTGGAGAGGTGTTGATGGTGGTGGTGGTGGCGCTGACGGTGGAGCTGGTATCAGTGGTGGTAAAGGCAATGGTGATGTTGGCGACGGTAGTCATGACGCTGCTGCTACTGCTGATGACAGTGGTGATGACGACGACGACGACGACGAGACTGATGGTGATGATGATGATGATGATGGTGGTGGCAGTGCATTACTGACTGTTACAGTATTGGCTGTAGTGCTGGTGGTGGTGGTGGTGACTGACCCAATCTCAACGGTTGCTGCTGTAGTACGTGCTATCGCTGCTGCTGTCACTCGTAGCAGTGGTGGTGGCTGTAGTAGTAACACTGACAACAGTTGCGAAGGCAGTAGCACAGGTGGTAGTGGCTGCAGTGACGGTTGCAGTGCTATGTAGTGGTTGCGGCGATGGTGTTGAGGTCTTTAACATCGGTATGCTGTCTGTTACATTAATAGCATTAGTGCTGTGTGGTGGCCATGGTCGGGGTTGTGTAGATGTTGGTGGTGGTGGTCATGTTGGTTGTCGCAGTATTGAAGGCCTGTGTTGGTTCAGCTGGTGTTTGTTGTTGTTGTTGTTTAGCCCTGGGTCAGTCTTTGTCGAGTGGACCTCAAGATCAAAGACATTCTGACCATACCGTGTAATATTGGTAGTAGTAGTAGTTGTAGTGGTGGTGGTGGTGGTGGTGGTAGCGTACAATTTAATGTTTACACGCTCATTATCTTGTATAATGTGTGTCTGTACACACACACACATCTTAATATCTACATACATACATATATATCAATGTATATATGTGTATATATATATATATATATATATATATATATATATATATATTTGTGTATGCATTTATATATATATACATATACATATATATATACATATATATATATACATACATATGTATATATATATATATATATATATATATATATATATAGGTTTATATATATATATATATATATACATACATATATATGTATATATATGTGTGTATGTATATTCATATATATATTCATATACATACATACATATATATACACACACATGTATACATGCACATATACAACCATATATATATATATATATATATATATACATACACATACATATATACACACATACAGATACATACACAAACATATATATATATATATATATACACACACACACATATATACACAACTCCTAGACACTCTACTCTCTGTCTCCCCCGCCCCCGCAGTGGCTAGGAACTCCCCTTTTAACAACCAACTTCACTGATAAGTGATAAAAACAAGATAACATTTGAAAAAAACAGGCCCACATTTTTTTAAAAAAAGATAGGTTGGGTGGGGGCTGTCCTCTGCCTCCCCCACGCCCTGCCAACACTCCCATTCCCTTCCCCCTTATCTATGTTACTTAGACCCTAAAGGAAAAAAAAAAAGAGCAGAAAAAAAACAGAACCAACACCAGTGCTGCCGCCACCGCCATCCACGACCGTCACAGGCTCCCACCATCCCCTCCAGGGCCACAAACATCATCATCATCATCATCACCACCACAACCACCCAATAATCGCCAAACTCCAAATTTCTCAAACCCAAGAAAGCAAAAAAGCTGTGGTAATACGAGACACACAGACAAACATTCCATTTGACTTCTGAAACCACCCACCCTCCCAACACCCACCCCACCTGGCTTGTATATGTCCGTCTAGGACTACATTATCTAATGTACAGTATAGTAGTTAGTATTACTGGCTATAGTTGTTGTTGTTTAACCCCAGGTCAGTCCTGATCCAGACAGACCTATGTTCAAAGACGTTCCAGCTATGACCATCCCATCTTTTATCCAGGCATAGTGTATCTAGGACTACATAATCTAATATGTTGTTAATGTTTTCCAAAATAAAACTGCACTTCATTTTAGAAGCTCTGAAGAAGCTATAAGGTAATGCACAAGCACCCACCTCTGAGTGCACTCCGTATGGTAGCAGAAACAGCTGTAAGCTAATGAAGTTGATTGAATAATTCCTCTTCTTTCGTCATTTATCCATTTTCATTTTACACTCTACACGTTCACTAATGCTACATTTCTTATCGGCGCCTCTTTTCAAGTTATTTTTCCCTCAGTCACATTGCTGGCATTTACGTTCTGAGTTCAAATCCCGCCGAGGTCGATGGAAATTTTGTCCCAACCCCAGATCTTGAAGATGTAGTGCAAACATTTGCTGGCAAAGGTCTGTAGCTAATGTCTTTTTGGGCTTTATAATAATTAGTCAGTCATAAAACAAGAGGAGGTGGCTCAGTGGCCATACTTGTGAGGGTTAGGGTTAGTTGTAATATGGGATGCAATGCAAATAGGGTTCTGTATTCAAATGGGTTTCAGTACCGAGCTTCATCAGGAGATTAGCCAAGAATAAAATAAACCATTGGACTTGGCACTACGTGACAGAAACTGTCGCTCACATATAAGTCTCTCTTTTTTTACTCTCTTTTACTTGTTTCAATCATTTGACTGTGGCCATGCTGGAGCACCGCCTTTAGTTGAGTAAATTGACCCCAGAACTTATTCTTTGGATGCCTAGTACTTATTCTATCAGTCTCTTTTTGCCGAACCGCTAAGTTATGGGGGACGTAAACACACCACCATCGGTTGTTAAGCGATGTTGGGGAGACAAACACAGACACACAAACATATATATACATATATACGACAGGCTTCTTTCAGTTTCCGTCTACCAAATCCACTCACAAGGCTTTGGTCGGCCCGAGGCTATAGTAGAAGACACTACTACATAGCGACAGGAATAAGGGGGGACCAGGGGATGAACGAGCACCCAGGAAAATTTCATTTTTGGTAGCAGGGGTGCAACAAAAGTGCTTAGAACAGTCTGAGTTGAATGCATGGGGGTGGGGGTGGGGAGGTGCACGCCCCCCCCCCCAAGCAAATTTCCTTCCTTGCACTTCTGATGACCAGACTGAATTCTTAGAAGAAGAGGCCGTTAACATTAATGAGCTAATCTCTTCCCTCCCCCCCCTCTTACGTCAGGCAGTCATTATCTTTACGGGGAAGAAGATAAGACTCGAGATTCTGCTTTCGTTTCTCTGATGTTAAAATAACTGGGTTTATTGCACAGAAAAATTCTTCCTCTTTTCACATGTTGTTTGGCTTAATCATGGGGGTGGGTGGGGGGTGCAGGGCTGTGGGGGGTTTGTGTGACGCGGAGTCTCCCCCAACTCTCGTTAGATCTAACTACATCTCTGTCTCCAGCCTTTCCTCCCCCCCCCCACCACATAAGCACACATATCTAGCACCGGGGTCATATCCAGGGTCGAATACGTATATATACGCATATTTATATACAGGGTTGGCCGAAAGTCACCTGGCAGTAAATCCAAACCATTTAATTCCAGGATTCATTTTTACAACTGAATGAATTTAATAAAAGCATCTAAATGCGAAACATCATGAAAATTCTTCAAACTGGAATCCTTCTTCAGCGACACATTTTTCCATTCGAATCAATACAGATAGTGCTTATGGAATTTTGATTTACTGTCGGGTGACTTTTAGCCAACCCTTTATATATATATATATATATATATATTACAATTAAAAGGGTAAAGGTTTATCAATTTATTAATTTATTAATAAATCAACAATTAATAATTTTTACCAAGCCCTTCGGTATGTAAACACCATTATCGGTGGAGAACTTATTTAAAAGTTCTTATACATTTATAAACATAATTAAGGGATCAGCAAATGTTTGCTGATCCCTTAATTATGTATATATATATATATATATATATATATATACATATATTATCTCTAGAGATAAAAAAAATAAATAAATAAAAAAAAAATTTTTTTAATGAAAAATTTTAGTAACACACCTTAATGCAGGCCCTGGGTAGGATTGAACCCTAGACATGTCTAATTATCTCTCTACCCACAAGACCACCAAGACACCCAACATAAATGTAGTAAATTAAGCGATATTTAAATCTATCATAACTAAAGATAAAAAAAGAAAAACTATCTCATCACAGCTGTAGCTCTGATTAGTAAGTAGGGATTTAAATATATATATATATATATATATATATATATATATATATAAATAAATATATATATATATATATATATATTTTGAGCGTGGCCGTTGCCAGTACCGCCTGACTGGCCCTCGTGCGGGTGACATGTAAAAGCACCCACTACACTCTCGGAGTGGTTGGCGTTAGGAAGGGCATCCAGCTGTAGAAACTCTGCCAAATCGGATTGGAGCCTGGTGTAGCCATCTGGTTTCACCAGTCCTCAGTCAAATTGTCCAACCCATGCTAGCATGGAAAGCGGACGTTAAACGATGATGATGATGATGACACACACACACACATATATTAAACATATACATACATATATATGTTAATGTTTGTTTTTCTGGTGGATTACTCTGTAATTTAGTGAAAAGTTCCTGGCTTTGGGTAAAAGAAAATACAGGAGGACCAGTTAATTATGATTTTATTCAACATATTCCCCTCTCAGATTCACTCACTCAATGCAGCAGTCCTTCAGTTTCTCTAAGTCCTGTAAAAGAGCTCGGGAGGTCGAACCTCCAACCAGGCCTCTTGGGATGCCCTTAAAGCCAAGAACTTTTCTGCACCTCCTTATATGATATGTATATATATGTTTACAAGCCGTGTTTGAGGACCAGTTACTGCAACAGCCTGGGTTTCAAGGGCCCATAGCTTTTTAATATTCTCCCAAAGAGCCTGAAAGATCCCCACAAAGTGGGTGTGGGTGTTTTTTAACCGAAACTGGAACTACCTCATGGCAGGAGATGTAAATGAGGGCAGCAACATCAAGCTTCTTAATTCACCAAATGTCACATATGAGGGGAGGCTCTCAGTAATAACAATGTAGCAAAACGACGATGCCCCAGCATGGCCAAAGCCTTGAGCTGAAACCGATAAAAGATAAAAGAGAAAGAAGCCTGTAAGTCTTCAAAAATGTCCCAGACATATAAATCTATGTTAAGACAATTCTAAATTTTAAAAAAAACACAAAAAGACAAACCAAACATCCATAATTTTGGTAAATTTGGTGCCATAAATTCTTAATGAGTGAATTCTTCTTAACGAATGATTGAGAACCATTCAATACCTAAACAAACTAATTATAATCTCTGGAAATATCACCATCATAACCACCATTGTTTGATATCCACTTTTCCATGCTGGCATGGGTTGGACAGTTTAACAAAGACTTGGAAAGACTATGGATGTGTGTCGTGTTCTGTTTTGGTTTGGTTTCTACAGCTGGATGCCTTTGTGAAAATCTTCACAAACAGGTGCAGGAGTGGCTGTGTGGTAAGTAGTTTGCTTCCCAACCACATGGTTCTGGGTTCAACCTCGCTACGTGACATCTTCGACAAGTGTCTTCTACTATAACACGAGGAGACAGAAATGTACCTGATAAATAGATATACAGATACACATATATTTATATACATATATATGTGTGTATATAGATATGTGTGTGTGTGTGTATATATATATTGATATATAACATACATACATGCACATACCAATATGTTTATATATATATATATATATCTATATATATATGTATACATATGTATCTGTATATATATATATATATATATATATATATACATATATATATATATATATATATATATATATATATATACATATATATATATATATACATATATATATATATATATATATATATATATATATATATATATATATATATATATATATATATAGTGTTTTTGTAAATAAGATCTAAAATGAAATGCATTTATTGTTGTCGAATGTCTTGTGTTTATTTCTAAATATTTTTGTGTTAAATTTAAGTGGAACGCAATTATGACACCAGATAATAACTTTCAGATTCAACAGAAATAAACAACATCCTTCCAGATTCATTTTATTGGCGACTTTCAATGCAATTACAAAGTGGTTTTTATTTTAACAGAGATGACAGTCACTCACCCCTCCTCCTCCTTTTTCTTTGCAGTCGTCCACTTCCGGCATGACATTACAAACTATATACACATTACAAACTATATACACAGGTATGGCTATGTGTTAAGAAGGTTACTTCTCACCCATAAGGTTCAGGGTTTGTTTAAATGTTTTCTGTTACAGCTTTGGGCTGATAAAAACCTTGAAAGTGGACTTAATACATGGAACTGAAAGAAGCTCATTGTATGGCACCCCTGCTGGCAACATGTAAAGTACCCCTTAAACTCTCGGAGTGGTTG
>NC_142956.1:414871-429871 GCF_046866305.1 Octopus bimaculoides
ATGAATGGTGGTGGTGGTGGTGGTGGTGGTGGCGATGATGATGATGATGACGATGATGTGTTGATGATGACAATGTAACAGGGTGGTGATGATGATGATGATGGTGGTGGTGATGATGATGATGATAGTTACAGTGGTGCAATTGTGATGGTAGTTGTGGTGGTGGTGGTGGTGCTGGTGTCCATTGCAGCAGTGGTTTCACTGGTGTTGTGTTTCTATCTTCAAAATTTGACCAAAAAAGAAAATTAAGGTCCAGGAGTGGCCGTGTGGTAAGAAGCTTGCTTCCCAACCACATGGTCCTGGGTTCAGTCCCACTGCATGGCACCTGGGGCAATACTTCTGCACCAAAACGGGAAACCATTATCAAAATGCTTTGATTTTATTGGACCTGGCAAATACATATTTGTGTATGTATGTGCACTGGTATATTACTGGTACCAAGGGGTAGGGATCGGTGACTAACTAGAATCAATCTTAGGGAGTCAAGGGTTTGAGTGGAGGGGTAATTAGGGTTTCTAGGGTGGATTGTTGTGGAGAGGTGTTTTGGAGAAATTTTTATTGATTAGATTTGGGGAAATGCTGTTGTTTAGAATTTATTCATACCTGTAAAATTTTGTAAGCAGGTGGGCATATTTAGGTGTGCCTCTTTTGGTAAGGACTTATAGGGTGTCCCCCCCCACCCAACATCTGATCTCTCTCTCTCTCTCTCTCTCTAACTAGGAATCCATGATTTGCTGATGTCAGTCTCACCAATATCAGCGGGTGTAGGGGCTGATAATCTGGTATCAAACTCAATGGCCCCTCTGATGTAGAGTTGAGCTGGCCATGATGATTATGGCCCCGTTTCCTTTTATTCAGTGGACAGAAAACAAATAAAAAGTATTCCAACACGCCACCAGCACCACCGCCAACGACAACAGCATCGCTACCACTGTCTCCACCACCAACCACCAGCAGCACAACCATCACCACCACCGCTACTACCACCACCTACAATAACAACACCAACCTAGACACCCCACCACTGTCCCACCACCACTGTCCACTGTCCATTCTATGTAATACTGGACTGTAACATGATTCTTAAGTCAGATAATTTATTAACTTAATTACTCCACCTCCCTTTCTTTCTATATATATATGGATATACGCACAGGCATATATGTGTATATGTGTGTGTGTATGTTTGTATGTGCATATATATAAATTTATGTGTTTGCGTGTGTGTGTGTGTGTGTGTGTGTGCATATATATATCATATATATTGATGTGTGTGTGTACATATATATATATATATATATATATATATATATATATAAATATATATATATATATATAAATATATATATATATATATAAATATATATATATATATATATAAGTTGGTGTATATGTATATGGGTGTATATATATGTATATATGTATATATGTGTGTGTGTGTGTGTGTATGTGTGTGTGTTTGTATGTATGTATGTATGTATGTATGTATGTATGTATCTGATTCGGTGTCTTGTTACCAGGAAAATACAGTGTTACGTCATGGTGACTGGCACAAGCTGAAACACGGAGATGGTGCGCATGCGTCGGTCGAAGGTTCGCAACTTGTCTGACTAAACAAACTCACACATATGCACACACACACCAGCATGTATGCGCATACATACACACAAGAATGTGTTTGTGTGTATGTGTATGTATGGTGTGTTCATATATGTGTGTGTGTGTGTGTATCTATACGTGTGTGTGTGTATCTATACGTGTGTGTGTGTGTGTATATATATTTATATGTGTGTGTGTGTGTATGCATGTATATATATGTGTGCGTGTGTTTATATACATGTAAATGTATATATATACATACGTGTGTATATATGTACATATATTTGTATGTATACAGATATACATATATATATGTATATATGCATATGTAGGCATATATATATATATATATATATATATATATATATATATAGATATATATATATATATGTATAACATTGCATGTGTATGTATATGTATGTGTATATGTAAGTTAGTTATTTGTGTGTATTTACCTATCAAATAACCTTATTATCAATGTTGTCAAGGTTTCTTTTTTCTATTGTTATCAATTAATTAATGAAACTAAAACCAAATTATTATTATCATTGTTGTTGTTGTTGTTGTTGTTACCATTATGTCGGCTAGCTGGCAGAATCGTTAATATGCTGAACGAAATGCCTAGTGGTACTTCACCCGTTGCCATGTTCTGAGTTCATATTCCACCAAGGTTGACTTTCTCTTTCATCCTTTGAGAATTAAGTACCAGTTATGTACTGGTGCTTAGCAGCATTTCATCCATTCAAATTCCACCAAGGTCAAATTTGGCCATTAGTGGGTTAGGGCGCGGCACTCATGATTATAAGATTGGAGTATCAATTCCTAGACTGGGTAGTGGCGGCGGTGGGTCGGTGCTTGGTGGTGTTGTGTTCTTGAGCAAAACATGTCATTTCACGCTGCCCTGCGATCACTCTGACACCTGAAACACAACACACTGTACACACCTGTGCAGGTAACATCGATTTGATGGAGGGAGCGAGATATTATGTGGCACGAACATTTGATCACCTTAAACACATCACCTGTGCTGGTTGGTTGGCAAAAGCTCAACACTCATGTGTTGCCTTCAACAGGAGAGTCTATCATTATTATTATTATTATTATTATTATTATTTGGATGGTAAATACCAGCTTTTGCAACACATCTAGATTGTAGGGTATCTCAAAGGTCTTCAGATGTTTTTTCAGATTGGCTGGTATTGAATCCAATGCTCTGATGACAAAAGGGATAACCTTTCTGTTCGATTCTTGTAGCTACCACATCTTAGCAATCTCAATTCTCAGTCTTATTATTATTATAAAAGAAATCATCATCATCACCATTATTACCATTATTATCATTATTATTATTATTATTTTATGTTTGACATTTGCTTTGCATTTGTACAAGTTGCATCCAAGTCTCACCCAGAGACCTCAAGAGACAACAAGTTAGAAGTTCATGTAGGTGTTATGCCTAGGGTACCATATATTTGGATTTGTACATAGTGTTGTTCTAGAGAATGTTTAAGAAACCATAAGAAAATTATGTGTTTGCTTTAAAATTTGAGATCACATAGACAGTATTTTACGGAGGATATGGGCAGTTCCCATGAGCACTATCTTTTGAACTTCAGCCATTTTGGGGTTTCCTGGTATCTGAGCTAGGTAGTAATCAGCCCGTTTCGCTGTCATTCCCAGGGCACCTATGACAATAGGTATTGTTTTCGTCTTCAGATTCCACATTTTGCTAATTTCTATTTCAAGATCTTTATATTTGCTCAGTTTTTGGTAGGTCTTGACAGATACGTTTATATTATTATTATTATTATTATCATCATCATTATTATTATTATTATTATTATTACTATTACTCCTTTCTATGCTACAAAGTACAGTTTTACTTATCTAAAACACTAATGTGATTAAGAATGTATTTGGAATATAGCTGCAGGTATTTGTGACACCATACGTAACTTCAAACATGATGCACTTCCGGCAAAATTAAGAAGTTGAAAATCTATGTAGTGTTAGTGGGAAGGGGAAAATCACCATTGAAAACAAGGCAAGAGAGATTTACACTTTCTGTGTGCATATTTATATGTATATATATATATATATATATATATACATTCACGCATGCGCACACACATATATGAATGTATCTATGTGTGTATGGACACGTGTGAGTTTGTGAGTGTGTGTGCGTGTGTGTGTGTTTATAGATGTACACATACAAATACATTGTTCACCATTTTGTTGCAAAACATTTTAGGGACATATATGTCTTCATGTATGTCTATATATATATATATATATATATATATATATATCTTTATACACACATGTGTATATACATATATTAGTTTGATAAGTGCCAACGCAGAAAAGTTTTGGGCCCTGAGTCACTGTGTTGCTTCTGCTAAATATTAATAAAAAATATATATACATAAAAATATATATACAATCATGTTTTGTCTTCTATTTTTACTGTTTGCTTCACCAAACCTATACAGATATATATACCCGTACGAAAATATACGTATATATATATATATATATATATATATATATATATATATATATATATATATATATATATATATATATATATATATATATATATATACATACGTACATAAATATACATATGTACGTACAATTATGTATCTATATACATATATATATACACACAAACATACATATATATATATAGATACATACATATATGTGTGTGTGTATGTGTCTTTGTTCTCCACCTGCTTGACAACTGTTGTTGGTTTGTTGACATCCTCATAACTTTGTAGTTCAGTCAAAGAGATCAATAGAACAAGTATGAGGCACAAGAAGAATAAGTGTTGGGTTCGATATCTTTGACTAAAGACCTTCGACATGGTGCTCCAGCAAGGCCACTGTTCAATGACTGAAAGAAGTGAAAAACAGAAGACATACACGACAAGGGAAGCTCCCCTTGGGGGACAAGAATGCCAAACACACACACACACTCACACACATGCACACACACAAACACAAACACACATCGCACACACATTCATACATACACAAACATGCACACTCACACAGATACTCACACACACATATATAGATACACACATAGACACACATACACACACAAGCACACACACACATACACACACAAGCACACACACACATACACATACAAGCACACACACGCATCACACACACATCACACACACACACACACAGATACACACATGTGCACAACCCCAAATTGCCCAAATGCTTTGCAACCCACAAAAAAAAAAGGGGCCCACTCCCAGATCTTGCGGCAAACCGGGAGCTCTGTCGTTAGTGTGCCCTCATTTAAACAGCAATTTCCGCCATTCTCGACCACGTTTCACGAAGTTAACTGCAGGGGGCAGCACCTCTCTCCCTACCCCCTATCTTCGTCTTTAAGTGCTACTTGAAGAAGTTGACGAGGACTTTCAGCCCCTGGAGGAAAGGAAAAGTTCTGTCCACAAACTTTTCAACTGCGTCTACCATGTAACTGTCTTCAACAACAACAACAGCACCAATTATAATAATCATTATAATAATAATAATAATAATGATGATAATAATGATGATAATAACAACGATGACATCTACAGCAGCAACAACAACAACAATAATAATAATAATGATAATAATAATAATAATAATAATAATAATAATAATAATAATAATAATAATAATAATAATGAGTGGAAGTCTGCTGCTAATTAAATGCGCTATTTCACAATCCTGAGGCTATAACAGTGTGTTTGTGTGTGTGTGTGTGTGTGTGTGTGTGTGTGTGTGTATATATATATATATATAAATATATATATAAATATATGTATATATACATACATACACACATACATATATATGTATGTGTGTATGTATGAATGTGTGTGCGTGTGTACATGGAAGCATAAGACACGTGTTTATATACACACACACACACACACACACACACACACACACACACACACATATAAATGAGTGTGTATGTGTGTGTAAATATATATATGCATGCGTATATATACATGTGTGTATATCAAAAGCATGTTTTATGCATACATGTGTATGAATATATATATATATATGAGTGGATAAATGTATATATGACTGTATATCTACGTACGTATGTATATGTGTGTGTATGTTCATATCTATCTATATATATATATGCATAGCTGTTTTAGTTCTTGTATCCGTATGAATGAACACATACACACATGTATATATATATATATATATATATATATATATATATATATCTTTGTATGTTTGTATGAGCATGTATATATAAATACGTGTGTGTGTTGCGATGTGTACTTGTGAGAGTGTGTGTGTTATGCATGTGTATTATGTGAGCATGTGTGTATGTGTGTGTGTGTGTGTTTTGTGATGTGTACTTGTGAGCCTGTGTGTGTAAGTGTATGTGAGCATATGTGTGTGTGTGTGTCTGTATGTGTTGACATGTACTTGTGAGCGTGTGTGTGTATGTGTGTGTGTGTGATGTGATGTGTACTTGTGAGTGTCTGTGTGTGTGTGTGTGGATGTGTGTGTGTGTGTGGATGTGTGTGTGTGTAAACATTTTACAGTCATGTAATAAGCTGGAAAACAAGCACCTCACTAATTTTACCAGAAGGAATCATCCAGCAAAAGTGGGGGGCAGGAGGGAGGGAGAGGGCGTAGAGGTGTGTGTGTGTGGTTGTCAGGAAAGTTTGTTGGTTGACTGAATGGGGAGAGGGAGAGGAGAAGGTGGTGGGGAGAAGTAGGTGTGGGGGAAGAGAAGGAGACTTTGTGAAGAAGGAGGGGTTGTGGGAGAAAGGGGATAGATATATAGAGACAGGCAGATAGGTAGATAGATAGATAGATAGATAGATAGATAGATGGATGGATGGATGGATAGATGGATGGATAGATAGACAGACAGACATTTAGATAGATAGATAAACAGACAGATAGACATAGATAGATAGATAGATAGATAGATACATACATACATACATGGATAGACAGACAGACAGATAGACAGATAGACAGACATTTAGATAGATTGGTTGATAGGTTGATAAGTAGATAGATAGATAGATAGATAGATAGATAGATTGTAAGAGACTCACTGAGTGGCAGAGAGATGGCTGGGTGATCAGAGGAAAGAAAGAGAAGTAAAACAGAAGGAAAAAGATACGAAAGAAAGATTATGAATGAGGAGAAGGAATGAGTTAAAATATAACTTGAAGGACAAAAAGTAACAGGTTTTAAAAAACATAAATGCTTTAGGTTAATTCATTTGAGTAAAAAAAAAGACATTTTTCAAGGCAGTGCTCCAGTATGGTCTAATGACTGAAACAAGTAGGTGTGGCCGTGTGATAAGAAGCTTGCTTCCCAACCGCATGGTTCTGGGTTCAGTCCCACTGCATGGCACATTGGGCAAGTGTCTTCTATTATTGCCTCTGGCTGACCAAAGTGGATTTGGTAGACGGAAACTGAAAGAAGCCTGTCATATAAATGTGTGCGTGTGTGTATACGGGGTGCGGTGAATAAACTGTCGTCTAAATTACACAAAAATGAAAATAACACTGACGTCTCATTTTAACAGATATATTTACCAAAATTACCTAAGAATATCTTGAAATCCTAAAGAGTAAATTTATTCAATAAAATCGCCATTGGCTTCAACCACGGCCTCCATAGGTCTTCGGAATCTCCTGCAACTCTTCTGGAAGGTCTCCTTGTTTAAGTTGGTGAATGCTGCCATAATCCTTGTCTTCGGTTCATCTTTGGTGTCACAAGGAGTTTTGTTGGTCTCTCGCTCAACTGCACCCCACACAGTTTGGGGAGTTAGGTGGCCAGATGCTAGGGGTGATGGCTGTTAGGGAAATCGTCAGACAGCCATGGCTGGGTTCTCCTGCTTGTGTGGCATGGTGCAGAGTCCTGTTGCCAGACAAAGGGTCTTCCAGGAGCCACCCCCTTCACCCAGGGCAGCACTACTTCCTCCAGGCACTTGATGTCGGCCTCCATGAGTATCACTTGGGTGGTGTCTCACTCACTCTATCACACTCTCTTTCTCTCTCTCACACTATCTGTCTTCCTCTCTCTCTGTTATCTCCCTCTCACCCATTATCCTCCTCTCACAAATTCCTCTTTCCCCATCTCTTCCTCCCCCTCACCCTCTTTCTTCCTTTCTCTCCCTTTCCAATATCTTTCTCTCTCTTTAACTCCCCATCTCTCTCTCCCTCTCTCTCCCACAACCTATCTGTCTCCTTCTCTCTCTCTCTCTCTGTCCCTCTCTCTCTCTCCCTCCATCTCACCCCCTTTGTCCTTCTCTCTCCCTTTCCATTCTCTCTATCCTCTTCTGTCTCCCATAACCCCTCCCTCTCTCTCTCCCATTCTCTTCCTATTTCAATCTCCCTATCCACTCTCTCTCACCTCCCCCATTATGTCTCCCATCACCCCTCCCTTCATCTCCCCCCTCTCCCCCTCTCCCCTCCCCTCCCCCCTCCCCCCATCTCAAATCAATCAACCAATATCTGGAAATATTGATACTTCAATGTTATCTTTGCTGTTTCCTTTTATTTGGATTTTCCTTTGTTTTCCGCAATTTTTTTTCCTTTTTATATCCATTGATTAATAACCGTATTCTTCATTCAAGAGAAAAAAAAAAAAAAAAACTAAACCAAACTGCCGCTCCCCCCCCCCGCCATACTCCTACCCCAGTTAAAAAAATGCAGCAGTTCCTGATATGGAAACCCACTCAAGCCTTGCCGAGACCCGTCTAATCCAAGCCGCAATGAAAAGTGGTCGCAACACGTCGATGCTTATAAATCGATCTCTTTGTAAACAAACAAATTTATAGAGTGCATACACACATACAAACACATATATACATATATATAGAAATACACACACATATGTATATATATATATATATATGTATATATATATATAGAGAGAAAGAGGGGGGGAGAGTGAATTGTATAGAATACAATTATGCATAAGGGCAGAGAAAATAGACACCAAATACGTCTGGGCCACTTAATATCTTCACTTTACAATATCCACATAGACTGGTTGAAATCAGGAAAAGTGAACTGACCAAAGATTCATAAAATGATTCAGACTGTCAAGTTCATTTGCCAACAGAATGTGGTGGTCCTACAAAGGACGATGTTACTGTTGTTTGAGCCCCAGGAAAACATTTTTATGATTCAGTACTGTCGCCGTATACTTCACGCTTGAAGTTGTTTTTCTCTGGAATTCAGGGAGTTTTGTTGAATTATTTTATGAATTTTTAGTCAGTCTGCTTTTCCTGACTTCAACCTGGGTATATCGCAAAGTGAAGATTTTGAGTGGCTAGAGACATATTTAGCATTTATTTCAGCATATAGGTATGGTAGGCTTTGTGCCCTTAGGTATAATTGTATTCTATACAATTATCTCTCTCTCTCTCTCTCTCTCTCTCTATATATATATATATATATATATATATATAATCATAAATATATAGGGATTGACAGTAACCTGCTTCTCCAACATACTGAGAATTCAGAAATAGCAGTCAAAGAACTACTGATTTCAAAACTACAAATTATTACTCCAGATTGATAGCGATATTTTTGATACACACAGAACAAAAAACAATAGAGAAGAGTAAAAAACACTTGCCTTTAGTTAATTTAGTACAATTGTTTCACAGTTAAGAGTACATAATACTCTATTCTGATCTTCAGATTATAAATTATTTACCGAAGAAGGTTTTTTTCATACTGAGCTACCCGGCAGAATTGTTAATTATTAATTTTATTACTAATTGATGATTCCCTGCCCTGCATATCTATATATATATATATATATATATACTTTAAGTTGCAAAAACATCACAAAAATAGATTCAGAATTTCTCAACCTGGACTGTCCAACGAACGGGAACATGAAACTCAGAGTAGCAGTTTTTTGAGATGTTTTTCCAGCATATTATTCTACCTTTGGTATTCGAGTACTAATTTTTCCCCACTGTGTTTCACATTTATGTGCTTACTTTGATATATATATATATATATATATATATATATATATATATATCGCTACCACAATATAATTTCACCACTCCTCAGTCAAATCGTCCAACCCATGCTAGCATGGAAAGCAGACGTTAAACGATGATGTTGATGATATATATATATATATATATATATATATATATATATATATATATATATACATATATATATATATATATATATACATGTTTGTGTGTACTTTAGTACCGGGGAAAAAAATGTGTCTCACAGTAGCAAGACCACATAGCACATACTCAAGAATTTTGAACAAACTCAAATGAAACATTGAAAAATCTTGCATCTATTCTTCGACTATTGGTATTTAAGAATATCTTGGAGTGGAATCTATTTAGCACAGCAAAGTAGAAGAAAGCTGGCTGTACATCTATCGAAATAGTTGCCTCTAGCACCGGAAGTATGCCAGAGCCAAACTGGTAATGATTAAATTCACGTAGACATCTGCATCATAAAACCAGAGAATTCGTTTTCGGTCTGCAGAACTTTTGCAATATGCTAAACGTTACAGTTCTTTTCTTGAACTTTTCAATATTGAAATTCCAATGTTTTCCTCAATGGCTATTTTTGAAAAGATAAGCGTTGGTTTTTGTGTTTTTTCGTTTTGTTTTTTTTTTTCGTTTTTTTTTTCTTTTACACACCAGTAATTTTCCTTTCCTCTTGACAAGAATCAAGGTCAGTTGGTTTTGGATTCTAAAAGCTACAGGCTTTTTTTTTATGCATATGTGTTTGTGTGTGTATTTATATATATTTGTATACCTATACAAATGCATATATATATATATATATATATATATATATAGATAGATAGATAGATAGAAAGATAGATAGATAGATAGATATGTTTGTGTGTCTGTGTTTGTCCCCCACCATCACTTGACAACTGATGTTGGTGTGTTTATGTCTCCGTAACATAGCGGTTCGGCAAAATAGACTGACTAAAGATGGTGCTACAGCATGTCTGCAGTCAAGTAAAAGAATAAAAGAATATATATATCTATGTATGTATGTATGCTTGTATATACAATGGGCTTCTTTCAGTTTCCGTCTACCAAGTCCACTCACAAGGCTTTGGTTGACCCAAAGCTATAATAGAAGATACTTGCCTAAGGTGCCACACAATGGGACTGAACCCGGGACCATGTGGTTCGGAAGCAAGATTCTTACCACACGCCCCTCCCCCCGCTCTTGTATATGTATGTTGGGTTCTGTGTGAATGACAGTATGTGTGCGACAGGTGTATGGATGTGTGTGTATGAGTTTGTACACTTGAAGTTTGACCTGGTAGAAAAGGCAGCCAAATCTTCCTGAAATGCCACACTGTTGTGTTTTGAAAGGAAGGCCTGGTTAAATGATATTGCTGTGGAAGACGTTAGGGTTGTCTAAAAGAGGCTGGATGGTCATGGAATCACTGAACCCCTCCCCCACCAGAACCATTAACAAAAACAACAACAACACCAACCTTCAAAACGCAGACTTTCTTGAAACAATAAGACACCATCTGTTAAGTTTATCAAAGTCACTCTTCTCTGATGTCAACTCTCTTGTACTCTCTCTTGCTCTCACACACACACTCTTACTCTCTCTCCCTCTCTCTCACACACACACACACTCTTACTCTCTCTACCTCTCTCTCTCTCTCTCTCTCACACACACACTTTCTCTATTGTCTCTCTCTCCCCTTCGCTACCCCCTTTTCCCTTATTTCTCTCTCTCTCTCTTTCACCTCTTCTCTCTCTCTCTCTCTCTCTCTCTCTCTCACTAATTTATCTCCCTATCACTTTCTCACTCACTCCTCCACTCTCTCTCTCTCTCTCCCTTTCTTACACACTAACACCTTCCCTCATCAATCTCTCTCTCTATTCTCTCACTATCCCTCTCTTACTAATCTCTGTGTCCCTCCCCTCTTTCACTTTCCATTGTCTCTCTCTCTCTCAATATCCTGTGTCTCTACCCCCCCCCCCCCCACCACCACTGCCCCCCCCGCTGCTGCTGCGGCTGCTGCTGCTGCTACAATAGATGCATGAGAGGTAACACACACCTTGTTTAGGGAGACAAACAGACAGACGGGGGGTGGGAGAGGGGGGTCTGCAACTGGGGTCAGGGTGTAGAAATGAGAGGGGGAAAGATGGGGGGGAGATAAGGGACTTGGAGTTTGGAGAGATGGGAGGAGAGGGAGCGAGAGGGGGAGATGAAAGAAAAAGAAAATGAAGGAATGAGAAGGGATAAGATAAAAAAAGGTCAAGGAAGGAAGAAAACTGGTAAGGAGAGATTAAGGAAGGAGAAAGGAAGGAAAGAAAGAAAGAGAGAAAGAAAGGAAGGAAGGAAGAAAAGAAGGAAGAAAGAATGAAAGTGAATGTGAAAGGAAATGAGAAGGAAGAAATTTGGAAAGAGAGAGAGAGAAGGAATGAGAAATGAAAGAGAAAACTGAATGAAAGAGAATAAGAAAAAGAAAAATTTAAAGGAATGAATAAGGAAAAGATGAAGGAAGGAAGGAGGAATAAATAAAGATAAAAAGAAAGAAGCAAGGCAATGGGAGAAAGAAGGAGAGAGATTGTATGAGAGAGAGAGAGTGAGAGGGATATGCAGAGAGAGAGAGAGGGAGAGAGAGGCAGAGAATAAGAATGAGAGAGAAAGAGGGGGAAAAGAGAGAAAAATAAAGAGAATGGCAGAGAGAGTGTAAGAGGGAGACAGAGAGAGAGAGAGAGCAAGAAAGAAAGAGAAAGAGACAGAGAGATGGGTATGAGAGAGAGAGGGAGAGAGATATGCAGAGAGAGAGAGAGGGAGAGGGAGAGAATAAGAATGCGAGAGAGAGAGAGAGGAACAGAGAGAGAGGGAGGAGTAAATGTATAAGGAAAAAGGAAGCAGAAAACGAAATACAGGAAGGAAGAAGAGAAAGAAAGACAGAAAGAAAGAAAGAAAGAAAGAAAGAAACGATAAAAAGCCGGCTGCTGGAGGAGCAGGAGGAGAAAGAGGGAGGGAGAGAAAGCAAGAGAGAGAGAGGGGGTGAGGTGGTAGGAGGTGTGTGGTTGCCGAAGACCGTTGGAGCCAGAGAAATAGATAAAAGGTGAAAATGGTTCTGGCTTGGAAAAAAAATTCGGTTTTGTTTTGTTGTCAGGATTTTGTGGGGAAGGTTCAATCAACGGAACAGCTTCAGGTTGGTTTTGTCAACTGTACGCACTCCCTCCGTGACGACAAACGCAAAGGAGAGACTTTGTTATCGGGTCTCACTTCTGTGGGGGTGGTCGTGGGGGTGGCGGTTTGGAACGTCGCTGTCAAGAAACTTTGGGTTGGTGCGTAATTATTGTGGCTTTTTTTGCAACAAAAACAGTAACAACATGTAACAGAAACACTTTTAAACAATTGTTCCACAGCATATTCATCCCTTTTTGCTGAACCACTAAGTTATGGAGACCTTAACACACAAACACTGGTTGTCAAGCAGTAGTGGAGGACAAAAATAGACACAGACACACACACATACATATATATATATATATATATATACACACATATACATATGCACACACATATATACATACACACACTCAGACACATCCATACACACACACACAGCTCAGTGGTTAGATGATTAGGCTCACAATCGTGAAGTAGTGAGTTCAATTCCCAAACCAGGCTGTGTGTTGTGTTCTTGAGAAAGACACTTCTTTATTTCACGTTGCTCCAGTTCACTCAGCTGCAGAAATGAATTACTACATCATTGGTGCCAAACTGTATCGGCCCCTTTGCCTTTCCCAGTGGTGTGGAGAGGAGAGGGGAACTTTCTAGGTGCAATCCCATGGTCACCCTATTCCCTTTTTATACATATGATAGGTTTCTTCCAGTTTCCATTTACCAAATCCACTGCCAAGGCTTTGGTCGATCTGAGGCTATAGTAGAAGACACTTGCCCAAGGTACGACACAGCAGGACTGAACCCAGAACCATGTGGTTGGGAAGCCAGCTACTTACCACGCAGCCATACCCAGGGGACAGATGAAACCCTGCTTAGGGTCAACGAGCATCTCACATAAGGGGCCACTTGGGGCTCTTGGAAATACTTGAGCCAGTTAAGGAGTGTGTTGCAAGATCATTTGAAGTGAGAGGTCCCTAGGTCAAGTCAGAAGATCCTTGGTAGGTGGGGTCAGGAGCTGTATTTCAAATTGTAGGGACCATCTAGCAAATTACTTGGGCAAGACTATGACAGTGGTGGTGGTGGTGGTGGGTGTTGTTATCATGTCACTAATTAGATGAGTGATAGAGGTAATATAGACAGGGAGGGGAGGGGTATCTTTGTGAGTAGGGGTGACAGTGGTGTAGGGGTGACAGTGGTGTAGGGGTGACAGTGGTGTAGGGGTGACAGTGGTGTAGGGGTGACAGTGGTGCAGGGGTGACAGTGGTGTAGGGGTGCAAGTTGCCTGATGGATAGGGAGTGGATTTTTGTTTTACAAATTAAGGGGCCCACCCCACCACCCCACTCTCAAACAAGAAGGTGGAGGAGGTTTATCGCGGGTGGGGGGTGAGTTAGCCTGAGAGGGTGGCAGAGGAGGAGTGAAACTGAAGTGAGGTTGGGGGGTGGGGTGGAACCCAAGGAGACAGTTTTGGGTGAGATTTCATGTATTCTATCTTATCTGTGGACAAGAGGGGAAGGGGGAGTTCGAGGAGGAGGAGGAGGAAGGATGGGGGTCTGCATGTGTGTGTGTGTGTTATCATACATATATCTATGTGTGTGTGTGAGTGTGTAAATGTGTGTGAGATTATACTTATAAATGTGTGTGTGTGTGTGTGTGTGTGTGTGTTGTGATGTATACATATGTGTGCATCTCTGTGTATACATGTGTGTGTGGATATATGTGTGTGTGTATATGTGTGTGTGTGCATATGTATGTGATTGTGTAGATGAATGTGTGTTATGTGTGTGAGTCCATTGATATGGGTGTGTGTGAGGGTGGATGGTCATGGTTAATAACCTGGGGATTTTTGAGCATATGTAATTATATATATATGAACATGTAATGGGCTGGGGTGGGGTGGGGGTGTGAATGAGTGGGTGTATGGGTGGGGTGGGGGTGTGAATGAGTGGGTGTATGGGTGGGCGAGTGGGTGTTTAACATATGGCTACATAATTACAAGCTTAATAAGGCTTTCTGTAGAAATTACACTTGCATATGAATGGAGAGACACACACACATACACACACACACACGTGTATAAGTATTTTACTAAATATGTGTGTGTGTGTGTGTGTGTGTGTGTGTGTTTATGGGAAAGTCAGCGAGAAAATTACTGTAATTTGTAAAGATATCAGATATAGATGAGGGCAAGATGAT
>NC_142956.1:437371-452371 GCF_046866305.1 Octopus bimaculoides
TTTGTGTGTGTGTGTTTATGTGTGTGCTTGTGTTTCTACAGCTGGATGCCCTTCCTAATGCCAACCACTCCAAGAGTGTAGTGGATTCGGTAGACAGAAACCGAAAGAAGCCCAGCATATATATATATACATATATATATATTTGTATGTGTCTCTTTGTGTCTCTGTTTGCCCCTCCCAACACTGCTTGATAACCAGTGTTGGTGTGTTTACATCCCTGTAACTTAGCTGTTTAGTGAAAGAATAAGTACCAGGCTTGCGTAAGTCCTGGGCTCGATTTGTTCAATTAAAACCCCTCTAAGGCGATGCTCCATCATGGCCGCAGTCCAATGACTAAACCCAGTGAAAAGGAAAGACGTTTGAAGTCGCAAATGCACCACTGACTGCAGAGATCCACAGACTACTGTGACAGCAATCAACAAACGAAGTAAATCTACTCCTTAATTAGGGTAATTAAACAGTACCTTAATTATTCTTATATTCGTTTCATTTCCCCAGCATTAATTATCGAAAAACTGAATTCCTCTTCCCTTGTTGTTGTCTTCAAAAAAACAATTTCAAACAAATTTTATTCATTGCTTGTTAAGGTGGCTATGACGAATAAATACAAGAAGCTTAATTGAGAGATTAAACTACGAGTAATTACTGTTACCAAGCAAAAAGTCAAGTATTAACAAATTACTGGGATTTTGCGTAAATTCTGTCCTCTGTGACAGAAATCTATCTCTAAAATTACACACTGAACATTTATTAAGTCCAACCAGTTGCCCTAAATGCATTGCCTACTTAAAAATGAGAGCATCTAGGGTTCTGGAGGGGTTTAGAAGGGGATATCCACAAGTAACTGGAAACGTTCTCTGTGGAGCAAGGCCATTGAAGTTCAGGCTTCTGCCAGTAGAAGCCACTTGATGTGATACTCAGGCAAAGCTGACCTGGGCGGAATTTGAACTCAGAACACGAAGACTGACAAATTGCTGTCAAGCATTTTATTTGTCACAGTAATAATGTTGCCATCTCACTCTCTTATGTAAGTTAAGGGTCCCCTTAAAATGGGAAGATGCTCCCTAAGGGACATAAAAACCACGACATTCGAATGAGGAGAAGGAATTCTGTGATGTGACGACAATAAAGGAGAAGATTCTTCAATCTTTGACGCCATTTCAGAACCATTTTGGTTTTAGTTTTAGATTTTTCTTCCTGACAAAAGGGAAAAGGAATTAATTTGGCAAATGTCAGCTTTTGGAGAATCAAGAACAGGGGTTTTAGATGTGAGGACAGGGAAGCACTTTGATGACAACAAACACCTTTAACACTCTACCACCAGTATGCCGGGGGGGGGGGGGGTTAAGGGTGTGTAAAACATCTGTTTGTGTACATGTGTGTGTGTGTCTGTGTGTGTTAGTGAGTGTGTGTATGTGTGTGTGTTTGTGTATGTGTCAGCATGTGCGCATGAGTGTGTGTGTACATATGTCAGTGTGTCTGTGTCTGTGTCAGTGTGTGTATGTGCATGTATGTGTCAGCACGTGTGCATGTATGTGTGTGTGTAAACTAGCGCATGTGTGTGCATGTGTAAGTATGTGTGCGTCTGTGTGTTAGTTTGCGTGTGAGTGTCAGCATGTATGTGTATGTGTGTATGTGTTTGTCTGTGTATGTGTGCTTGTGTGTTTGTATGTGTGTGTGTATGTGTCAGCACGTGTGTATGTGTGCTGTGTGTGTGTGTGTGTGTGTGTAAACTAGTGTATGCGTGTGTAAATGTATACATATGTAAGCATGTGAATATGAATCTGTGTGTGTGTGTGTGTGTTTATGTCTGTATGTGTGCATGTATACAAGTTTGTACATGTATGTTTATTGGTGTATGTGGGTATGACTATGTGTGTATGTGTGTGTGTGTGTGTGTGTGTTCAGTATTAATATATATATGCGAATTTGTGGAGAAAGTAGAATGTATATATGTATGTATGTATGTATGTATATATATATATTTATATATGTATGTATGTATGTGTGTATATATATATATATATATATATATATATATATATAGATAGATATATGTATATATGTCTGTATCTGCATGAAGGCACTGTTTTGATGAGACAGAAGAGGGAGATATAATGGATGGAGAGAGGGTCGGGGTGGGGGGGGGGAGTGTGCAGTTGATTTGTGGGGTAGAAAGGGTAGATTGTGAGGGTGGGAGTTTGGACATGTCTCATAAATTTCGCATGGAATATTCCGGAGAAACCAGAAAACATAAACAATAGAGACACACACACAAACAGTTATGCACACACATACATCTATAAACTCACACATATATACACATACAGATGCACTATATATATATATATATATATATATATACACACACACACACACACAAACATACATACATATATATAATAAATACATATATACATACATATAAAAATATATATATATGTGAGTATATATATACACACACATCTATATATATATATATATATACACACTTACATTATACACACAAATTTCGTTCCACAATACATTGTTTTCTGTATGCACCAATTAATAATGAATATAAATCATATAAATTACATATACCTAATTTCATGTGTGTATATGTGTATATATATGTGTGCGTGTATATATACGCAAATATATATATACACATAATTTTATAGGTATATATATATATATATATATATATATATATTTATATATATATATATATATATTTTTATATATATATATATATATATATATATACACACACACATATATATACATATTTTTTAAAATTTTATATACACCTTCAATATTGATATAATGTATGAATATACGTTTCCATAAGAATATATACAATTTTTCATAAGTATATGTTTGTGTGTGTATATATATAATTACATGTTTATCTATACATATCTACACACACACACACACATGTATGTATATATACATACACATATATATATGTAAGTCTATATATGTAAGTCTATATATGTAAGTATATGTGTGTGTATATATATATATATATATACATATATATATACACATGCATTCATACATGCATATACACATATATAGAAAGATATAAAAATACATACAAATACATACACATTTATACACATACACACATGCATATATATATATATAAATATATATATATATATATAAACACAGATGCATATATTTCTACACTCACAAACACATGCACATATATACATACATACACAGATGTATATATATATGTATATATATATATATATATATATATATATATATATATATAAACATGCATACACACACACTCATATGTATATATAAATAGACAATTATTTCTATACTTACGAACACATGCACATACATACATACATACATATATATATATATATATATATATATATATATATATATATATATATATATATATATATATATATATATATATATATGTATATATATATATATGCATTTATACACACACACAGATAGACATTAGGTTGGCGCTAGAAAGACTTAACCTCTGAAGATAAAGAAGAAAGAATGGTAACGAAACAGAAAGAGCGGCCATGAAGAATATGCTGGGGGTGGTGTATGGCAATAAAGAAACTTGCATTGAGACAAATACACACATGCACACATACATACATACATACGTCTGTATTATATAGTATGTATGTATATAGTTATGTAAGTGTGTATGTAGATGGGTGGGTACGTAGTAGGTGGAGGTGTGCAGAATATGAGGCAATTATGCATATAGGTGCAATGATGTGCATATGTTTAAGCATGCATCATTTGAATACATGCGTTCATATATGCAGTCAGGCGTGTATATTTATGTATGGACGCTGCCAATGCATTTAATCACAAATAAAGCAACTAGGGTGTTGAAAGAAGAAAAAAGTACACATATACACACACACACATGCATATATATATATATATATATATATATATATATATATATATATATATATATATATATATATATATTTACATATATATATGTTACACACACACATAAATATACACACACATATATATATGGATATATTGTGCACATATATATATAAATATACAAGCATGTGTGTGTATGTGCCTGTATATTTATGTGTGTGTATATATACATATACATGTATGCATATTTTAGAATGTGTACCTGGGTATGATGCATGTGTACGATTATGTGAGTGTGTATACATCTGTTTATAATTGTGTGTATGTACTCACATGTATATAGGTGTATATATTTGCCTGTAGAATTATGTATGTATGTATATGCGTGTCTATGTCTGTATGAATATTTATGTTTGTATGTGTGTCTATATTTATGTGTGTGTGTATATGTGTGCGTGTAGGTATGTTTTGTTTGTGCACATGTGTGTGTGTGATGTATGTATATATGTGTGTGTGTATGCTTGTGCTTGTGTATATGTGTGTGTGTGTGTCTTAGAGAATTATCACATTGTCAAAAGAATTTCTTATGCTTGTTACTTCTATAGAGACTCGACATTGCAGTATATATATATATGTACTTGTGTGTGTATGTATGTGTGTGTTTGTGTTTGTGTATGTGTATATATATATGTATATATAAAATTTATGAAGTCTAAGGAAAAATTAATGCAAATGGGCATGTATGTGTATAAGTGTACATATACATAAATGTATATATGTACACATATATACATATGCACACACACTCCTATGCATACAGAGCCTGCCACAGTTACATATACACACTCATATATATATATATACTGGCAACGACCACGCTCGAATGATTTTCTAATGTGCCACCAGCACACGTCGCCTTCTAGCACTTGTGCTGGTAGCATGTTAGAAAATCATTGAGCGAGGTTGTTGCCAGTGCCGCTGGACTGGCTCCCGTGCAGGTGGCACATAAAAGCACCCACTACACTCTTGGAGTTGTTGGCATTAGGAAGGGCATCCAGCTGTAGAAACTCTGCCAGATCAGATTGGGGCCTGGTGCAGCCTTCTGGCTTGCCAGTCCTCAGTCAAATCGTCCAACTCATGCTAGCATGGAAAGCGGACGTTAAACGATGATGATGATATATATATTTGTTACACAAATTTTGGGTAAAACCTCCACTTTTACCCGCTCCCATTGATTGCACCTAGTATAGCACTAGCGTAGCAATAATTGGGTACCCTCCCAGCAGTATACTGGATAGATACTATCCCTTAGTGGGTTGTACCCCCAACCCCTAACTCTCTCACGTTATATATATATATATATATATATATATATATATATATATATATATATATATAGATTGATAGATAGACAAACAGATAGACAGACAGACAGACAGATAGATAGATAGACACACATATATAGTGGTAGATAGAGCAGCACAAAATTTTGCCAGTGAACTGGTCGCAGTTTCAAAGCAACGAAAATATTTGGAGACAAAGTGAATTTAAATGTTGAAGTGAATCTAACAGTTTTTGTGTGTGTTTTTAAATGGTTTATAAACACCTTCCACGCAGCAATTGTATATAAATATATATCTATATCTATATATATATATATATATATATATATATATATACAGAGTAAGCAAGATAAATACTAGGTTGAGGAAAAAGTTTGTGCACTGTGTTAAAACAATGAACTGAATGAACACACACACACCACAAAAATATATTAGAATGTGTTATTTCAAACATGCTGCACAAACTTTTTCCTCAACCTAGTATGTAGACAGATATGTAGGTAGGTGGTTCGATAGTTAGATAGGAAGAAAGACAGACAGACAGAGAGGTATATAGACAGAAAGACACATAGGTATATAGATAAATAGAGAGAGACAGAGAGACTGTTATCCGCAATGTTATAAAAATGATGCCAAATGAAGAAATCTGATGCTGCGCCGTATTGGCCAAAGTGTGGTCATTGGAGCAGTGTTGTTTGATGATGTCATCATGGTCAAATAACATAGACTGTCCTATGAAAGCTGATACCGGTCAGTCAGTTGTGGGACATGCGATAGGAGAGAATCAGAAGTGACCTGTTTGGCCGCTGGTCTTAATTGCTTATTATTAATACAGGAAGGAACGGTGTGGTGGTGGTGGTGGTGGCGGATGAGTTGTTGGCAGGAATGCTGGACTTACTGCCAATAGTTTCATATTTTCATATGCATATATATGTGTTTGTGTATATATATATATATATATATATATATATATATATATATATATATATATATACATATTGACATATATGTATATATATTGACATATATATATAAATATATTGACATATATATATATATATATATATAAATATATTGACATATATATATATATATATATATATATATATATATACATACATATAAAAATGATAATTTTAAGTGGTTTGATGATTTAGCATCTATTTTCAGCACAGGAATAGTCTCTTCTGTGCCCTTAATCATAATGATATTTTACACCAATATAAATCTCTCTATATGAATTCACCTTATATTATATTATATTATATTATATTATATTATTTTATATTATATTATTTATTGTATTATATTATATTATATTATATTATATTATTTATTGTATTATATTGTATTATATTTATATTATATTTATATTATATTTATTTATTGTATTATATGCTGGACACTGATAAAATCCTTAACGATTTTATCCTCAAGCCCTCATCAACTTTTCCAAGTTTCCCTTGAAAAGGAAGTTGAGGGTGGAGAGGGAAGTGTTGCCTTGTAACAAGTTTGTTGAAAGTGGGGTGAATGTTGGAAGAAGGGCCAGTGTGAAAGGACCAATTCTGAGCATGCACCTGTAAACAAAAGGAGAAGGGCTCTTGCCCTGTTGTTCAGGTTTTTGTGGGTTTTTCCACGAGGTCCTTAAAGCGCTTCCCCTATTGGGAGTTTTAATTTGTTATTTATATTGTTTACATGTTGTGAAACCCCATTGTATCGTCCTGCTTTTGTCTTTTATGTTGTATGTCTTTTAATGCAATTTTATGTAAGCCCTTGTGGCCAATAAACTAATTTATCATTATTATTATTATTATTGTTATTATTATATAAATATATTTGAGATAAGATTGTGACAGATGGAACCTTTGGCTCAGATTTGATCTGGGACTAACTACCACCATCATCATCATCATCATCATCCTCATCATTGTCATCGTCATCATCGTCAAAAACAACAACAACAACATCCATAGTAAAACCTTGTTCACCAAAAGTTGGAAACAGACAGGGAAAGTAAACATCACTTTCACAGGGTGTTGGGGATGAATGACAGGGGGTGAGGGAACACACTTCACCCCTGCCCTACCCTGCCCTGCCCTGCCTCCTCGGGGTGGGGGTTTCTCCACACTTCCCCCCCCCCCGCCGAACCCACCCCCAGCCAACCCTGCAATGTATGCATCTTCAAACACCCCCTGCCCTCACCCTCATCTGGTGGGGGTGGATGGAGCCACCCGTCTTGTGTCAGTCTGTCAGTCATAAGATACAACTGTACACACTTAGGGGTATATATATAATGAGGCCTCGTATACGTCTACTTTGATGTGTATATATATTGTATATACATCAGCTTGTTATATATACATCCTTCACTCTGGTTCTACACCTGCGAAATACATTAAAGAGAATACAAAGCTAACATCATCAACAATAAGACCCTAACCCTAACCCTTTCCCTCCTAACCCTGCAACAATAATATCAAGTTGGCAAGATATCAGCATGCTTGTGAGACCTGCTAGAAATAGCAACAAAATCTCCCTCAAATCACACCTTACTCTCTGATCTATGTATATATGTATGTATGAGCCAGTGAGGGAGGCCTCTACATGGTAGCCAGACCTGCTAGAAATAGCAACCAAATCTCCCTCAAATCACACCCTACTCTCTTGTCTATGTATATATGTATGTATGAGACAATGAGGGAGGCCTCTAC
This sequence comes from Octopus bimaculoides, assembly GCF_046866305.1. NCBI lineage: Eukaryota > Metazoa > Mollusca > Cephalopoda > Octopoda > Octopodidae > Octopus > Octopus bimaculoides. The sequence goes on from NC_142956.1 coordinate 445,308, forward strand.
ATGGTAGCTGGACCTGCTAGAAATAGCAACCAAATCTCCCTCAAATCACACCCTACACTCTTATCTATGTATATATGTATGTATGAGCCAGTGAGGGAGGCCTCTACATGGTAGCCAGACCTGCTAGAAATAGCAACCAAATCTCCCTCAAATCACACCCTACTCTCTTATCTATGTATATATGTATGAGCCAATGAGGGAGACCTCTACATGGTAGCTGGACCTGGTAGAAATAGCAGCCAAATCTCCCTCAAATCACACCCTACTCTCTTATCTATGTATATATGTATGAGCCAATGAGGGAGACCTCTACATGGTAGCTGGACCTGGTAGAAATAGCAGCCAAATCTCCCTCAAATCACACCTTACTCTCTCATCTATGTATATATGTATGTATGAGCCAATGAGGGAGACCTCTACATGGTAGCTGGACCTGGTAGAAATAGCAGCCAAATCTCCCTCAAATCACACCTTACTCTCTCATCTATGTATATATGTATGTATGAGCCAATGAGGGAGACCTCTACATGGTAGCTAGATCTGCTAGAAATAGCAACCAAATCTCCCTCAAATCACACCTTACTCTCTTATCTATGTATATATGTATGTATGAGCCAGTGAGGGAGACCTCTACATGGTAGCTGGACCTGGTAGAAATAGCAACCAAATCTCCCTCAAATCACACCTTACTCTCTTATCTATGTATATATGTATGCATGAGCCAATGAGGGATGAAGCAAAGCATGGTATGCAACGCAAGAGGGACAGCTGTCAGTGCAGGCGGCACCGATGGCAAGGTTGGAAAGGAATAGGTGGTGAAGGTGATGGTGGGGCGGGGGAGGCGCTAGGTTAGGAGGGTGGCGTATGGAGGGGAGAAGGGGGGAAGAGTCAGGGTGTGGCTGGGGTAGGATATCCGATTCCATCACGTTTGGATATTAATGTTTGCTTGGGAAGAGGAGGAGGAGGAGTGGGGGTGGGGGCGTGGGGTGTGGTGTGCTTAATGATAATTAACTTTATGACATTCTTCTTTGAGGAGACGTGTACAATGTTTAAAGTCAGTGTGTGCGCACAGAAATATATATATATATATATATACATATAAATATATATATATATATATATACACACACACACACATATATATATGTACACAACACAGTTCCCTTAAACATAACACTATATACACACATACACCCACACATATACATATACATATACATATACATATATCTACACGCACACATAACTATTTACAAGTATATATATATATATACATACATATATATATATATATATATATATATATATATATATATATATATATATATATATATACACTCACATGTGTATATGTATAAATATGTATGCACATATATGTATATATGTGTGTGTATATAGATAGATACATACATATATATATATATATATATATATATACACATATATACATATATATGTATATATTCATATATATGTGTGTGTGTGTGTGTGTGTGTGTGTGTGTGTGTGTGTGTATACACACAGATGTATATTAACGTTCGGCACTATGCACGCATGCAATGGTGTAGATGACATGACACGCGTGTGTGAGTGTATATATATGGTGAAAAAAAAACAATTGATATGGCAGCAACTGGATATCAGAAACGTGGCAATGAAGGAGGAGGTGGATATATAAGGAGGTATGACCTGGGTGGGGGTAGAGTTACTGTACAAATAAAGATGATTTATCCTATACAGTTATTGTTGCATGTTTATTCTATATGGATACATACATATCTATATATATGTATGTATTTATGTGTACATATGTACACACATCTGTGTGTGTCTATGTTTGTGATTGTGTGTAATATATGTGTGTGCATACACAAATATATTCATACATATACATATATGTTTATACACACATATGCACACATATATATTTATATATGCATATAAAATATACATATTCTATATACATATATATATATACACACACATATATATTCATACACACACATACACACACACACACATATATATACATACACACACACAAATATAAATGCATATATGTTCATATATGTTTGTATAAGTATATATTCCTAGAGTAACATATGCAAAAGCATATAGCTCCTTCGCTGTGTGTATATATATATACTCACACACATACACAATTATATGCACTCACACACATACATAATTATATGTACTCACACACATATATCTATGTATGCATGCCCATTTGCTTATGTTAGTAAAGACATATAAATACGTACTTAAACATATTATACACACACACATGCACATGTATGTATATGTGTGTCTGTATATATGTGTGTGTGTGTGTGTGTAAAACCCATAAAGCTACATCAGTAACCAAGAGTGTTGGGTTTCTTGCCACGCTTATATCAAATTGCTGTTTGATGAAACTCTGGGCCCTTGAGTCCAGATGTAGTTTCAAAGCTATTAATAATACACACACACACATACACACTCATACACATGCACACATGTACAGCCATGTGTATACACACATATATACATATGTAATTACATACGTACATACCTTGTAATTACCCACTGAAAACTGATTAAAGTTGTTCAACCTTTTTTCCATCTTTGGAGAAATAATTAAAGTTGTCATGCTTCTGTCTGCTACAAAAGTTTACATATATTATATCATACCTTAATACTTTATGAACTGATATCCCCTACTGGAAGGCCCCTGATATTAAATAAACTGTTAACACATATGGTATGTAAATTAATAGGTCCAGTTCCCTGTGGCTACTAGATTTGTTGTGTATATAATGCAATAGGCTGCTTGTTTCTCTGGGATTGGTCAAATTGATGTAAACGCCTCTGATGAGACCCCAATAATGTTCGAAAATTGAATGTGTTTGTTCATCATTACTCCAGGCTATTATGGAGACATAGTTATATTCACCCTTAGATACATAGGTAGAGAGACAGTGAGAGATGCAAAGATAGATAGATAGATAGGTAGATAAATAGATAGATAGATAGATAGATAGATTACAGGTAAATAGGTAGACAGACTTACAATCTAACTGACTGTCTCATCTCCAAATAAGGCCAAACATTTAGGAATCCTTAATTTAATATGTGGCACCATTTTTTCAAGACATTGGGATTAAAGGATTCTCATTGCATAATCTCTGTTAATTATCTCCAGGAGGGTAAATTACAACAGAACAATGTGTGTGCATGTGTGCTTGTGTGTGCGTGCGCTTGTGTTTGTGGGTGTGTGTTTGTTTGTGCATAGCGGGCATGCATACACATGCGTGTATATGTATAGTTATATGAATACAAATTCTTTTACCATTTCCTATACACGTTTAACCCATTCCTGTTCAGATGAATCTGCCAAATACAAAGCTCATTTACTCAAATTGTTTAGAATTAATCATGTGTTGTCTAATTTTACAACAACATTGTAGAGGTGGTGTGAGAGGTTAGATCAGGCCAGTTTGAACAAAAAAACAGGGGTTGTTTAAATGCTAAAGGATTAAAGGGATCTCCCTTAGACAAAACGCTACAGCTAGAAACAACCTTTAATAACACATGCATACATACACACACACATACGTATAGAAGGGTATATGTGTGTGTGTGGGTGGCTGTAGTCAGCTATTAACAATAATAAACAACAATTATTTGTCATAGACATGTGACAAACACATATACATACATACACACCCACAAATATATACATACATACATGCATGTATATTTGTATGCATATTTATATATGTAAACGTGTTTGTATGTATATATATATATATATGTGTGTATATATATATATATATATATGTGTGTGTGTATGTGTGTGTGTATATATATATATATATACACACACATAGCAAAATATATAAATGTATATATATATATATATATATATATACCATCATCATCATTTATATGCACAAACACACACATATACATACATATTTATATATATATATGCATATATGTGTGTGTGCATGTATATATATATATATATATATGTATGTATGTATGTATGTATATATGTATACACACAGGCATTAATTCTTCACAAAAGGTCTACATAGAATCTAGAAATACAAAGACAGAATTGAATGTAACCAACGTGTTAAAATTCTTCATAGAGCTACACTCCACTCCCTACCTTTATATATGTATGTGTATGAACACACACACACACACACACACACACACACACACACACACACATATATATATATATATCATCATCATCATCATCGTTTAACGTCCGCTTTCCATGCTAGCATGGGTTGGACGATTTGACTGAGGACTGGTGAAACCGGATATATATATATATATATATACATATGTGTGTGGGATTGAAATAGAAAATGAAATACAATTGGAATAATCAGGCTATATTTTTGGCACTATTTATATACCCAGTGTGTGTATATATATATATATAGGAATATACGAATACATAGGTATATACATGGCTGTATATATGTGAATATGTTTATATATACATATATATATATATATATATATATACACACACACATATGCATGTATAGACATAAATATACATACATGTGTGTGTGTGTGTGTGTATATATATGTATGTATGTGTATGTGTATATATATATATATATATATATATATATATATATATATACACACACAGATAGATAGATATAGATATATACACTAAAACGAATGGTTTACACCTGGTAGCTTACTGGTAAAGCCCAGTGACTGTCACAGTGTTCATTATATTTATTGTATTTTCGATACATTTTTCGCTGTTTTGTGTGTTTGCTTCTGTTTTTTTTGCATCTGTGATTTCATTTTTGATCTTCTACATAAATGAAGATATTTCCATCGTTTTGCTGCTTTTTTCTTCCAGTGAAATGAGAAGATACATTGTAGAACTGTTATTCTAATGTGTTGTATCTATTTATCACACAATGAGACACATCTTCACCACCGGATTCTCCTGAACCAGTTGTTGACTGTCCCACCCATCAGGGATCGATGCTAGGTGTGTGGAAACAATTGTCGTGATTAATAAAAATTCTTGTATATTTTATCTTGTGTCTTTCATTTACCATCTATACTTTTGCTCACCCCCACCTTGAATACTGTTGTCCGCTGTGGTCCCCCCACATGATACAGAATATTATGAAAATAGAAGCTCCCCAGAGATCAATCACAAAAAATAATAGATGACATGACAAGCCTTGACTATTGCGATTGACTCCAAAAGCTCAGGCTTTACTCCCTCCAACACCGCCATGAGTGCTCCATCAACACTGCCCAAATGATGTAGGTATCATCTTTAAAATTCATCTGAGGCTTGGCCTCCATGCCATCCATCCACTACAGAAATCACGTCCGGGCCATATCACAACACTATGACAGAAGTTTTTCACCTCAACTGGCCCTGCTCTCTTCAACATCACTTGTCCAAGGTGCCACACGGTGGAACTGAACCTGGAAACATGTGATTTAGAAATAACACAGCCAAGCCTGCACCTAAATGTGTGTTTGTCTTTATGTGTGCGTGTGTGTGTGTGCACGTGTGTATGAGTGTGTCTGTGTGTGCACACGTGCTCCCAAATATGAGAGGGTTCGGCCAAACCCCATCGTATACTCACTTTGGTTATTTGTTATTTCAATGTCGTAAATATAACCCATGATTTATGACTAATGTTTATATACATATATATTTATATACACACACACACACACACATATATATATATATATCCACTGAGCTACACACACACACACACAAGGTGCATGGACACACACACACACACACGCGAGCACACAAACACATGCTAAAAATACACACATAACCATATATATATATATACTTTCCTATGTGTGTATGTAAATATATATATACATATGTGTATATATATATATATATATTTGTATGTACACACACACATGTATATATATATGTACATACACATATATACACACACATATATATATATGTACATACACATATGTACACACACACACACACACACATACATTTATATATGTATATATGTATATAGATGTGTATGTACATTATATATACACACACACACAGATATATATACAAACAATTATACATACATTCCCCTATATGCATACACATCCCTAGCTATTCTCATATAATGCCTTCAACATGTCCATTATAATAAACCCACCTTGTTTATTGTTGCTGTTATTCTATTGTATATAATTGTAATTACGGTTGCTATTATCAATCCTGAAACTGCCGCTCTTGTACCAAAGTGGAATTCCTCAAAATTTCTCACTTGCTATTTCCAGATCGGAAATATTTTTGTGCCATTGTTGTTGTTGTTGTTGTTGTGGAAAGAGGCCTTTTGTTCCCAAAAGAGGCAAAAGCTCTCTCGGCTTTCTCCAGCCAGTTATTTTTCTAGCAACTATGATTTCAGAGCATCCTCCTCCACTGTGAATTAGGTTACGTACATAACAGAAAGTGTCTGCCACTTGGGGGGAGCCCCCTGTGAATTTTACACCATCGATTTGTCCCCTACATGTGCTCATAATATTTATTGCTCTTGCACATCATATCTGCCACAAAAAAATCCATCATATATATACATATATACTCTTTTACTCTTTTATACTCTGTTACTTGTTTCAGTCATTTGACTGCGGCCATGCTGCAGCACCGCCTTTAGTCGAGCAAATCGACCCCAAGGACTTATTCTTTGTAAGCCTAGTACTTATTCTATCAGTCTCTTTTGCCGAACTGCTCAGTTACGGGGGACATAAACACACCAGCATCGGTTGTCAAGTGATGTTGGGAGGTGGGGACAAACACAGACATACAAACATATACATACACATACATGCATATATATACATATATACGACGGGCTTCTTTCAGTTTCCGTCTACCAAAACCACTCACAAGGCTTTGGTCGGCCCGAGGCTATAGTAGAAGACACTTACCCAAGGTGCCACGCAGTGGTACTGAACCTGGAACCATGTGGTTGGGAAGCAAGCTTCTTACCACACAGCCACTCCTGCACCTATAAATATATATATATATATAT
>NC_142956.1:457371-472371 GCF_046866305.1 Octopus bimaculoides
AAAATATAAGGAGAACGATTTCTAAAATGTTCAGCCACGCATGAAAAGATCATAAAAGACGAAACGTAATCCAAACCACAACGGTAGATTAATTAACTCAGCCAACAGTGAAATCTTACTAATTAATAAACAGGTTTCCATAATATTATAATTGGGAATGTTACAATGGAATCTGGCCACAGAATCATAACAATGCCAACAGTCATGTGCTTCACTTCTATTATTAGTGTGAGTAATAATAAGATTATTATTATTATTATTATTATTATTATTATTATTATTATTAACGCTGTTAGTATTTGTAGTTCGAAGTTCAGTCGGTTTGATATTGCTAAAGCATGAGTCACACCACTTTGTTCTTATTTGCTGAGGAATTTTGAAGTTTAGAGGATAACAACATTGAAATGTCTGCGTTTATAAGAAAAACTGTGGTTTTCATAAAAGAAGAAAAAGAAATGAATTTCAGATGTTTGTAATGAGCAGAACAAAAATATGAAATATAAAGGCATAGGCTTGGCTGTGTGGTAAGAAGCTTGCTTGCCAACCACATGGTTCTGGGTTCAGTCCCACTGCATGGCACTTTGGGCAAGTGTCTTCTACTGCAGCCTCAGGCTGACCAAAGCCTTGTGAATGGATCTGGTAGATGGAAACCGAAAGAAGCCCATCATATATATCATCATCATTGTCGTCAAATGTCTACTTTCCATGCTGGCATTGGTTGGACGGTTTGACTGAGGGCTGGCGAGCCAGAAGGCTGCACCAGGCCCCAATATATATGTATGTATGTATATACCTGCTAACATGGAACCCTAGAATGGATTCCTAACTCCATCCCAAGCTGTGGACTTGGAACCTAATGGATGACCAATTATAACATTCACACAGCGTACCTATTCGTTTAAATCACCAGTGAAGTAAACCCCGCCCCATAGCCTATGTTTGTGTGTGTGTGTGTATGTGTGTGTTTGTCCCCCACCCCACTGCTTGACAATTGATGTCGGTGCGTTTACATCCCCATAACTTAACAGTTTGGCTAAAGAATTGATAGAATGAACACTAGGCTGAAAAGAAGGGAAAAAAATAAACCCTGGGGTTGATTTGTTTAACTAAATCCCTTCGAAGCAGTGCTCCAGCATGGCCACAGTCAAATGACTGAAATCGGTAAAAGATAAAGATACCGAAAAACCACTGGTCTGGTTCGGTCCATTTTCCTCGACCCTAAAACAATAAAAGACAAAGAGAACCTCGATAAGATTTGAACACAGAACAACAGAGTCCAAAAAAATTATGACAAGGTGTTTTATCCGATGTTCCAACGCCTCAACTGGTTCTCTACAATCTGGTGTTTTGGTGCTGGAAATTATTTAACACAGGAAAAACTGAAGGTGTTTACACAGTCTTGATGAATTTACCATTTCCAAGAAGCCAGGATCAAAGGAATTGAGAATTCTTTGAGTTTGGAGCCTTCACGTGTTCTAAGGCAGTGAGATGTGTTGGGGAAGGGGAATAGATTTTCAAACCCCAAAACATACTTTTTTTTTTATTAATCCCCATCTGTCTGTGTTTTCGGCTCCGTCCATAATCTGCCGGTTTCTCTTCACCTCCTCTCCACCACCGTTTAAACCAATCTGTGTGTGTGTGTGTGTGTGTGTGTGAGTGTGTGTGTGTGTGTATGTGTGTGTATATATAGATAGATAGATAAATAGAGAGAGATGTATATTTATGTAAATGTGTACGTTTGTGTGTGTTATATATACACATGTGTGTAAATATATATATATATATATATATATACATGCATGTGCATAAATATTTATAGATATATTTATACACACACACACACATATGTATATTACTCTCTCTCTGTTTTACGGAACTAATGAACTATAAACGATAATGACTTCCTCCTGGAGAAATACTTTCATTATATATACTGTATATAGATTAATTTTTACGCAATATATATACATATATATATATATATATATATATATATATATATATATGTAATGGTATTTTTGCATAAGCTTAAAGCTTATAGCGATCACCATGCAATGACTAAGGGAAATAGTCTAATAAAGGAGCATATAAGCCCTCCACAGAAAAAAGAAGGCTTACCAACCGATGCTGGTGTGTTTATGTTCCCATATCTTATTCTAAGTAGGACTTAGAATAAGTCCTGGGATCAATTTGCTCAACTAAAGGTGGTGCTGCAGCATGGCCGCAGTCAAATGACTAAAACATGCATAAGAATAAAAGAATATATATATATTGATTATACATATAGATATATGAGCATAAGATCCCGGGATCCGAGTGTAGGAAGATTGTAAGTCTCAAGCAGTCCATGGCAGATAGAGAAAACAAAAAGTGGACAGTGTACAGTCATTGTGGGAGTGCTTCGGTGGTGGTGGTGGTGGTAATCTTAGTAGCAGCCATGAAAGTGGTGAGATATAAGCGGTGGTGGTGGTGGTGGTGGTTGCAGTGGTGGTGATGTTAGTGGGTGTAAGTGGTTGTTGCTGAAGAGGGAACGGAACTAGGAACTGCCGGTTACTTGACACGAATACTTCACTGTATTGACGATTTCCTGGCACTGATGGTGGTGGAGGAGGAAGAAGAGGAGGAGGAGAAGTTAATGGTGGCAGACATCATCTAACACCAAGAGATCACACTTCATCCAAATACATTATTATATATACATATCTCTCTCCATCTATTTATCTATCTGTATGTATATTCATATCTATATCTGTCTGTCTGTCTGTCTGTCTGCCTATCTATCTATCTATCTATCTATCTATCTATCTATCTATCTATATATATATATATATATATATAAATATATATATTTATATATAAATATATACAGAAGAGTCCAGAGTAATCCATAGGCAGGAGAAGTGCAGCCAGCGTGTAGAAAGTCCAAAACAGAATTCGTAAAGTGTAGGAAGGTAGAAAGTCCAGTGGAGAAGTTTGTGGGTGATGAGAGGAGAGAGGATCAACTGGTGTTGGGAGGTGGGGGAGGCGAGTGGGGAAAGCAAGGGTGGGGTGTGGGTTAGGCTGAGGGTGGGGTATGTGGGTAGACAGACGGTGGGGTATGTGGGATAGGGTGTAAGGGATGGGATGGTATTTCAAGATATTTTTATGTAATTTTGGTGAATATATCTGTTAAGATGAGATGTTAGTGTTATTTTCATTTTTATGCAATTCAGACACACACATATACACACACATATACACACATATATATTCACACACCTCATGACACACAAACACAACAAGGTTAACAAGAGAGATGAAAGCATCACCCACACCCCGCGACCAGCTCCTGACCAAACAATGTATGTTTATACGCTGGCATTCCACAGATGCACATGTGTATACGTGTGCATGTGCGCCTGTGTAAAAGTACATATTGACATATGCACTTGTGGATATACATACAGATACATGAATGTACATGTTTATATATATATATATATATATATATATATATATATATATATATATATATATATATATATATATATACACATACACACACATATACACATATTTATAAAAATGCTTTTATATATATGTGTATATGTTTGTGTATGTGTGTATAATCCTTTGTGTTTTGTTTTTATTTTTGCATTTACAATTTATATATATATATATGTATACACACATATATATACATACATACGTATGTACATACATAGAGATAGATAGATAGATAGATAGATACAATAAATAGATGTTCTACTTCTCCATAATTACAAACTTGTTCTAGAAACACATCCACAAGGGGGTGAGGGGGTGAGGGCGCCATTCTACACCCAAGTTCTCTTTCCTTTTCTCCCCCTCTCTCTCTTCCTCCCCTTATGGCCATTCCTCCAACTACTCCGCCCCCCACCCTCTCTCTCTACTTTCATTATCCATTCATCAACCCCCATCCCCCCCCACCCCTATCCAGAAATAAGAAGATCTTTAATCAAGACAAGTAGGTGTGGAACCCTGGCAGATCAATGAAGCCTTTGTCTGCAGATATAACACTGTGTCTGTCTGTCTGTCCCCTCTCTGTATGTGTGTGTGTGTGTGTGTGTAAGACAGAGAGAGAGAGAGAGAGAGACTATGTGTGCCTGTATATAGATACTCTTTACTCTTTTACTTGTTTCAGTCATTTGACTGCGGCCATGCTGGAGCACCGCCTTTCGTCGAGAAAATCGACCCCAGGACTTATTCTTTGTAAGCCAAGTACTTATTCTATCTGTCTTTCTTTTGCCGAACCGCTAAGTTACGAAGGACGTAAACACACCAGCATCGGTTGTCAAGCGATGGTGGGGTGGGGGGACAAACACAGACACACAAACACATGCATATATATATATATACATATATACGATGGGCTTCTTTCAGTTTCCGTCTACCAAATCCACTCACAAGGCCTTGGTCGGCCCAAGGCTATAGTAGAAGACACTTGACCAAGGTGCCATGCAGTGGGACTGAACCCAGAACCATGTGGTTGGCAAGCAAGCTTCTTACCACTCAGCCACTCTGGCGCCTAAGTACATCGTTTGTGTTTCATGGCTGAACTATTATGTTTCGATATCTTTTAATTTGTTTCTCTGGCTAATTGTCACCAATAACAGTGGGGGACTCAGTGTAACTAGCAACAACAATGCTGCAAAGAAGTACAGCACCACCACCACCGCCACTATGAACACTACCATCACAGCCACCACCAACACCACCACGGCTACCATCATCACCACCGTCACTATCAACACCACCAACACCACTTCGACCTCCCCACCCCGTACTATCACCACCACCATCACTATCAACCCCACCATCGCCACCGCCACTACCATCATCACAGCCACCAGCAACACCAATTCCACCACCACCACCACCACCAGCGCCACCACCACCGCTACCACCACCACTATCAACAGCAATTTGTCACCACCACCACCGCGATCACCTGCACCACCACTCCCGCCGCCCCGCCCCGCTTCACTAGCAACAAGACTACCACAATTACTACTATTATGTCTCCACGTCCCCACCCCCACTCCCCGCCGCCATCGTTGACCTAAACTGGTGGAATGAGGCCAAACCTCAGAAAGAAGAAGAAGAAGAAGGGATTGTCAGAGAGGAAAAGTAAAAAATTCCTTTCGCCCCACCTTTATTTACTAAGCACTGGGGGAATTGAAGGCTTAACCTCCGTAACATCAGACCCTCCCCCCCACCATCGACCGCTACAACCCCCCCGCCCTCTACCGACATTCCACCACCACCACCACCACCTGCACTCGTCACTGACTCCGACTCCCCCTCCGTTTTTACTTCTTCTTGAGATCCCTACCTCTACCGCCGCCACCACCACCATGATGAGCACTATCGTCATCATCATCGTCATCATCATCATAATCACCGCTGTCACCATCACCACCAGCATCATTATCATCATCACAATCATCGTCATCGTCATCATCATCATCATCATCACCACCACACCCACCTGCTATCCCCCCACCACGATAATTACGATCACCATCATCATCATCATCATCACCGTCGTCGCTGTCATCACTGTAATTCATCCTCTGCCCGACCCCCCCGTTTTCCTCCCCCCGCTCTACCAGACAATATAACACCCCCACCCCATCGACACCCCCACCCCGTCGGCACCCCCACCCCACCGACACCTCCTCCCCTCAACGGCTTCATGTAGAATGGCGAGAAGAGGTGGGAAGGGGTTAGGAAGATGGATTTAATTGTCATAGTATTGACAGGGCAACGTGGGTGGGGGGAGATAAAGGAGGTGGACAGTACCACCACCACCACCAGTCCAACCACCGCCACTATCCCTCCAAACCACCACCACCACCACCACCACTATCCCTCCACCATCACCAACAACAACACTACCAAAGCTATTTTATATTATTGATTCCCCCACCCCACCCCCACCAGCCTGGAAAGAGGAAGACAAAAAGTCAGATTGACTTCAATGGGATTTGAACCAACAGCGCTGAGAGCCAAAACAGAAGATTGCAAAAGATTTTGTCTGTTTTTGCCATTCTGCCAATCACCCCCCACCCCACGTGACAGTCTGTCCCCACCCCATCCCCCATCTCCTGCTTCCCTCTTTACTCCAAGACTTTCAATATTTCCTTGGCCTCCAGGAAACAAGACATCAAAGAAATCAATTTTCTTCACTTTCTCTTTGTGTTGTTTTTATTGGCAGAGTTGTGGAGGCGCAATGGCCCAGTGGTTAGGGCAGCGGACTCGCAGTCATAGCATCGCAGTTTCGATTCCCAGACCGGACGTTGTGAGTGTTTATTGAGCGAAAACTCCTAAAAAGCTCCACGAGGCTCCGGCAGGGGATGGTGGTGAACCCTGCTGTACTCTTCCACCACAACTTTCTCTCACTCTTTCTTCCTGTTTCTGTTGTGCCTGTAATTCAAAGGGTCAGCCTTGTCACACTGTGTCACGCTGAATATCCCCCGAGAACTACGTTAAGGGTACACGTGCCTGTGGAGTACTCAGCCACTTGCTGGTTAACTTCACGAGCAGGCTGTTCCGTTGATCGGATCAACTGGAACCCCCCCTCGTCGTCGTAAGCGACGGAGTGTCAACAAACAACAATTGGCAGAATCGTTAGCACACTGGACAAAATGCTTAGCGGTATTTTGCCTGTCGCTACGTTCTGAGTTCGAACTCCACCGAGATCGATTTTACCTTTCATCCTTTCAGGGTCGATAAATTAAGTAACATTTGAACAATGATGTCGATGTAGTCCTCTACTTCCCCACACACCCACAAATCTCAGGCCTTCTGCGCGCATTTTCCCTCCATATTCGTTTCCTCCACATTGTTTTAAACCCATTCCAGTAAACGTTAACTATAATGATTAATAATTAATGTTGTAAATTTTAATCGGGGCAACATTTCACCCCCTTCTCCAGTTTTAAATTTAGAAACTTTCTCATCCGTTTATTTATATATTTGTCAACTAAACGTGGCGGTCTTATTATAGAAGACGACGGTGTAGCTGTTGTTTCTATCTCTCTCTTTATACACATCTCTATATGCTTATTGAATTTAAAATTTTGAAAATGTGGTTTCTTGCATATATAGGAACCTGGCAGTTTGGAATCTCCATCATCTGAAACATTGGGAATGAAATATTTCGAAAAAGGTCAAAATTTTTAATTGGGGGTTAATATATATATATATATTTTTTGTCTACTCCGTAATTTCCGACAAGCTGGCATGCCGGGCGAAATGCTTCCTGGTATTTCGTCTGTCTTTACGTTCTGAGTTCAAATTCCGTCGACTTCGTCTTTCAGCCTTTTGGGGGTCGATAAACTAAGTACCAGGTACGCACTGGGGTCGATGTAATCGACTTAATCCTTTTGTCTGTCCTTGTTTGTCCCCTCTATGTTTAGCCCCTTGTGGGCAATAAAGAAATAAAAAACGTAGGAATCCGGAATTTTTTTTTTTAAATGTGTTTTTCAAGGAAAGGTGCGAAAGTTCATTAAGTCCAGCCCAAAACAAGCAAAAAGAATGGAGGGTGAATAATGGACAGAGTCCAAAGCTATTGAAAAGATTACAAAATGCAACGAAAATCTCAGGAAAATAAAGAAGAAATGATTGGAAATTTTAGCGGGGAGTGTGTTAATCCCTCTCCGCAGACCCGACCAAAATATATATATACAGACGATTTTTACTTTTAAATTACCTATGTATATATATATAATGTTCATATAACGATGTCTCCACAATGTATTAGTGAGATAAAACATGTAATCGTTACCAAAATAGCCAAAAATTCGCCCACAAAGGTCTATAGCAAAGTCCTTACGGATCGATCGCCATGGCTGTATATAAAGAAATTGCAACCAGAGTTTTGGCGCTAATATATGGGTAATAAACTTTAAAATCAATGGATATTAGAGTGAAAACTCTTATCTAAATTTGGGGGGTCTTAAAAGACATGTTAGAATCCACAATAAGCAGAACTTACCTGCAAGTATTGGTGGTACGAATCATAGATGCAATCTGTGCGGATGTTTGCAGACGACATGAACGGGCGAAGGTGCAGGAGGAGGTAAAACTCTGTGTAAGGAGCAACCACCAGTAACGTGTGTGTGTGTGTGTATACGTATATATATATATATATATATATATATATGTATACATATATTACAATTAAAAGGGTAAAGGATTATCAATTTATTAATTTATTAATAAATTAATAATTAATAATTTTTACCAAGCCCTTCGGTATTTTTAGCTGCTATTTCTGAACTTCGGTATGGAGTGAAGCACCTTGTTGCTGATCCCTTAATTTTGTTTATATATGTATACATATATATATATAAATATAAATATATATTAAATTCAAATTACGACAAACGTAAATAAACAAACGAAGTATGCTTTATATACATATATATATATATATATATATATATATATATATATATCCACACACACAAACATATATACATATACATATATATATATATATATATATATATATATATATATATATATAGTCAGAATGGGGGTATTTAGACGTCTTAAAGGGGGTATATTATTATCCAAGATGGTCTAATATATTGTAATTTAAAGAGATCTTTCTTCAAGGAATATATTATAGAAAAGATCGTAAAATATCAAATATTATTATTGAGTTTGAAAAGAGAGAGATTTAATGGCTACAAATGAAATTATTAATAAATTTATTAACACGAATTAACCCAGAAATTGCTTCATTTCTGAACCCAAAATTCAAAAATTCCAAAACATATTTCAGTCTAGAATTAAGCGTTGAATTGAAATTACGATGAAAGGTAAACAAAAGTTTGTTTTAGAAGCATTGAGATGTCTTAAAAGTGTGGACATGGTCAAATAGCTACAGGTCTTCTAGGTCTTACATAGATAGGATATTCATTAGAAAATTGGATAAAGAAATAGTTACGCGTCCACAATTTCACTTGATCAGTTACAGTGACCACAAGATGGTAACTTGTAAACTGCTCCTAGACAAGATATGTAGTAAGGGTTCCGGCTATTGGAAACTCAATAAGTCCCTTTTGGCGATTGAGGAGTACAGGAGCCGGATTAAGTTACTAATAAAGAGGGCGTTAACCGGTTCCATTGTCAACAACAAATGGTGGTACGCCCTCAAAAGAGCCATTAAATTCGAGTCTATTAGATATAGCATAGGATTAGTGGCTAGAGGGCGTAGGAAAGAAAATGAATTAGTTAAGGCCCTAGAGGAAGCCATGACAGCTGGCGACGCATCCCAGGTAAAGGTGAAGAGGCTGGAATTAAACCAGCACCTCGAAGCCAAACACATGGGGTGTATCGTCAGAGCTAGACTTCGTGCAATGGGGTGCGAGGGAATCAAGGCCGCTGGATGGGCACGGGTTGTAGAAACTCGACGTGGAAATGATTCCATAATTCGATCTGTGGTGAATGCGCAAGGCGATTTGATAAACGAACCCGAGGAGATGTGTCGGATCTTTCAGGAGCACTTCGCCCGGCTTTTCGGGGAGGGCGATGGGCCGGATGGCAGGATGGACCTTATGGACTTCCTCGCCGGTCTGCCGCGTCTCTCGGGGCAGGATGCGGAGAGCTGTGAAGGGTCGATCACACCTGAGGAAGTTATCGAGGCCATAGCGGACTGCGGCGGTGGTAAGGCGCCGGGTCTCGATGGTCTACCTTACGAGCTATATAAAAGTATGCCAGACCTGTTTGGGAACATATTGGCCAGCGTTTACGCGAACTGGCAGCAGAATGGGTTTATTCCCAGATCTGTTCGCCGGGGAGTTGTGACGCTGGTCAGGAAGGACCCGGACAAGGGGGATAATATTGATAATTTCAGGCCCATCACTCTGTTGAACGCAGAGATGAAGATTTTGGCCAAAGTATTAGCTAAAAGATTGACGCGTGTCGCGGATGGCCTGATCGGAGAGGCGCAAACCTGTGCAGTCCCCGGCAGAACCATCCAGGATAATCTTCATCTTATACGCTACACTATAGAAGGGTATGGAAAAAAGAAATCTGGCAAGGGCGGGGCACTGGTCCATTTAGACCAAGCTAAAGCATTCGATAGGGTGGACCATCGGTATCTGGTTTCTGTTCTCGCGCGGTTCGAACTGGGTCTTGGTTTCCTCAGGTGGATCATACAGTTGTACGATAACATCGACTCGATCGTTCGGGTGAACGGCTTCCTCTCGAAGTCGTTCTGCATCAAGCGGTCGGTTCGCCAAGGGTGTCCGCTCTCTCCGCTTTTGTACGTAATGGCTCTGGAGCCATTACTGAGAAAGCTGAGCGGCATCCCGACGAATACAGGAGGTGGAGGATCGGTTACAGCATACGCGGACGACATCACTATCATCGTGACCAAGATGGAACACCTACATCAAGTAGATGAAACCATTAAGGTTTACGAGACGGTGGCAGGAGCAAAAATTAATCGGGAAAAGTCGGTCGGCTTGCAACTCGGCACCTGGAGGGGCAAGTCGATACCTTCGAATAGCATCGTGGGACGCTGGACGGAGGGCCCGATTAAGTTGCTAGGAATCTGGGTTGGCCCAGATCTCCAGATAGAAAAGAACTGGTCGGAGGTTTCGATCAAGGTGACCCACATAGTCAGGACCTGGTCTTGGCGGTGGCTATCCTTGAAAGGGAGGGCGGAGGTGGCCAATGTGTTTATCGCATCGGTCATCGTTTACCGCCTTTCCGTCGTGCCATGCCCAGATTCGTGGTTAAACAGGTTGGAGAGGCAGATCTTTCGCTTTTTGTGGAAGAACTCCGCTCCACTTGTAAGACGTTCTATTTGCTGTCAAAAGCCGTTAAAGGGTGGGTTATATATATATATATATATATATATATATATATATATATATATATATATATATATATATATATATATATATATATAACCCACCCTTTAACGGCTTTTATATATATATATATATATATATATATATATATATAACCCACCCTTTAACGGCTTTTATATATATATATATATATATATATATATATATATATATATATATATATATATATATATATATATATATATATATATGGGAGAATATACAAAAAATAACAACAGACGAGGACAGGTGGTGTAAATAACAAAAGGATGTATTAGTATGACGCTCGGGAATACGGAAAGTCTTTGACGTTTCGAGCTACGCTCTTCAACAGAAAGAATACGGAGACAAGGAGAAAAACACGGAGAAAAAAAATTGAATAGTGTTCGGTCAACGGTCAATCATAATAATGGCCGATCATAACAATGACTGACCGGAAGTTAGAAATTCTTATTTCAGGAGAGCTAAGAAAGGGGGAGATAACAAACGGTGATCGGGAACGAGGGGCTGTGTGTGGGATATATATATATATATATATATATATATATATATATATATATATATATATATATATATGTACATATATATATATATATATAAACATACATATATACATATATATATATATATATATATATATATATATAAACATACATATATACATATATATATATATATATATATATAGATATATATATATATATATATATATATATATATATATATATATATGTATGTATATATGTATGTTTATATATATATATATGTATATATGTATGTTTATATATATATATATATATATATATATATATATATGTATATATGTATGTTTATATATATATATATATATATGTACACACACACACACACACACAAATACACGAGCTCGTATGAGTGTACGGGTGCATGTGTGTGTGTGAGTGTGTTTAGTGCGATGGAGGGAGACAGTTGGGAGAGGAGCAATGTGAGATAGTGGTATGGAAGGGGTGGTGTTGATGCCTTTCTCATTGTCTGTAAGCAATGGAGGAGACTACATTTTTGTCGATAATCCAGCATGCAAAAGATTTCGTCCTCAGAAAACGTGACATCTGAGAGTTTCCAAATAGTGATAGTATCACGTGTGACCTTTGGCATACACAGGGGCAGGCAGCCGACTGACAGTTACTACCTACATGCCCCCGGGGGTGGGGGAGGAGTGGTTGAGAAACCCAATACTTTATTCACACCTTAAGGTCATAGATAATGAAGGATACATTAGATGATGTAGTCCTAGATACACTATGCCTGAATAAAAGATGGGATGGTCACAGCTGGGACATTTTTGATTGTAGGTCTATCCTGATCAGGATTGACCTGGGGTTAAACAACAACAGCTATAGCCATTAATACTAACTACTATACTTTATATATATATATATATATTCTTTTACTTGTTTCAGTCATTTGATTGTGGCCATGCTGGAGCACAACCTTAAAGAGATTTTAGTTGGAGAAATCAGCCCCAGGAGTTATTCTTTATAAGCCTAGTACTTATTCTATCAGTGCCACCTTGAGTGACTTCTGTGCCAGTGCCACGTAAAAAGCACCATCTGATTGTGGTCGATGCCAGCCCCTCTGGCCCCTGTGCCAGTGGCACGTAATAAGTACCCACTACACTCTTGGAGTGGTTGGCATTAGGAAGGGCATCCGGCTGTGGAAAACCTTGCCAGATGAGATTGGGGACTGGTGCAGCCTTCCTGCATGTCAGCTCCCAGATAAACTGTCCAACCCATGCCAGCATGGACAACGTGTGTTAAATGACGATAGGGTGTTTCCTCCTGTCACTGTATAGCAGACATACATTAAATGCACGCATACATCCTGTCATACATTACAGACACACACACACATACACACACTCTGGCACCAATAATTGCATTCCATTTCATTCTTGAAGTTCTAAAAGCAAACAACAACAACAAAATACAACTGATGACAGGCCATTCCCCCCCCCCCATCCTCCTCCCTTTCCTCCTGTGATATTACAATATCCTCCCCTTATCTGCCTTCCCCTCTCTCTGATACGACACCTTCCACCTCGTTCTTCTTCCTCCGCGTCCTCCTCTCTTACTCTTCTCTCCTACTCCTTCTCCTCCACTTTTGCTATAACATCCTCCTCCTCTTCCTCTTCCCCCCACCTCCTCTCCTATTACACAACAGCATCCACCTAGCCCCAGGCACCACTGCCACCATTTGCAAGAGGAACCTTTTTTTCTCTCTCCAAACGTCCACCACCACCACCACCACCACCCCAGACCACAAATGTTCCGAGCAACAAATTTTCTGCTGTCAAACTTTCAGTAAAACAATCCTAATTAGGGATGTGCAGTTTTCTGATGGCAATCTCTCACTCACTCACTCTCTATCTATCCACCTATCCATCTATCTATCTATCTATCTATCTATTTATCTATCTATCTATCTATCTATCTGTCTCTCTCTCTGTCTCTCTCTCTGTCTCTCTCTCTCTGTCTCTCTCTCTCTCTCTCCAACTATTTCCCCTCTTTCTCTCTTTTCTTTCCTTCTCCTCTCTCTCTCTCTCTCTCTCTCTCTCTCTCTCTCATTAACCTGTCCAATTACTCTACATTCCACCATTAATATCAAACAACACGTTTCCTTCCCCATTCCCACCACCACCACCACCAACAACATATTTGACTGTCTGTGTGTCCTTTCTCTCTCTCTCTCTCTCTCTCTCTCTCCCTTTCTTTCTTTCTCTCTCTTTCTCTCTCTCTTTCTTTGCTCTTTCTTGCTTTTGCTTCTCTCATCTCCCCCCACCCCCACATGCCTTTACATGATTCCCCCCTCATCCAACATCTCAACATCATCCGACATCATCCTCTCCGCATCTTGTCTCCAGCTCCGAAAAGGCTGTCTGCCTGTTGGTCCGTCCGTATGTCTGTCTGTTCGTCTCTTTACATCCTATTTCATTAGTAACATGTGTGTGTATGTGTGAATGTCTGTTGATATATATATATATATATATATATATATATATATATATATATATATATATATATATGTATATATATATATATATATATGTATGTGTGTGCATGTGTTCATGTATATATGTAGTGTATGTATGTACATGCATGTGTATCTATATGTATATATGTAATTTTGTATGTATATATGTGTGTGTGTGTTTGTATGCATGTAATTTTGTATGTGTGTGTATATATATATATGTTGGCATAGCTTCCAGTGTATCTGGGTCCAAACACTGTCATGTCTGTGAATATATTCCTTCTTAGCCAGGACTGGGCAGCCAGAGATAATCTGGCTCTTTACTCCATCTCCACATATTCTGCAGTTACTTGTATTTCTTTATAATCATTATTGAGTTCAAGTTCCACCAAGGTCTTCGAGGCTGATTAAATAAGTACCAGCTACACACTGGGGTTGATGTAATAGACTTACTTCTCCCCTGAAATTGCTAGCCTTGTGCCAAAATTGGCAACCACTATTAATATAACTCCAGAATTTTTATCTCCAAAATAAAAACAGCGATGAATAACAACAAGGGCTCAATCCTTAATCTGACTAAATCTGTTAGGAATTATCCAAACATACTGATTTCACGAAAGGCATTAATGGGGCCAAATACCAAAATGTTCTTTATCAGGAATTTTGGTGAATAATTATGGCTTAATTACTTTGACATTAATGTGGATTACTTAATATATTTGCGGTCTCTTTTCTATTTCGTATATACTTACTTTTGCCCGAATTTTCGACTCTGTTCTGCCCGGATTTGGGAGGGCATTTGCCTCCTTAACTCACTGACTCATTCGACAATGGGGGTGTGTGTGTCAGTATATATATATATATATATATATATATATATATATATGTATGATAGGAATTGCTTCTATGTATGTATGTATGTGTATATGTATACATGTATGTATATCGTAATATATATATATATATATATATATATATATATATGTGGGGAGAAAGATAGAAAGACAGAGAGACACAGATGTGTGTGTGTGTGTGGAGTGATTCAGATATTCTTCAAACAATAATTACCCATGATGCAACTGTGTCAACTGAGTAATAA
>NC_142956.1:482371-497371 GCF_046866305.1 Octopus bimaculoides
GCTTCCTAATCACATAGTTCCAGGTTCAATCCGACTGTGTAAAACTTTGGGCCTCCTCTATTGAAGCCCCGGGATGACTAAAGCCTTATGAATAGATTTGATAGACAGAAACAGAATGAAACATGTTGTGTGTATATATATATATATATATATATATATATATATATATATATACACAATCATACAAAACCCCTTTTTTTGTATTTATTTTTACTCACACACACACACACACACACACACACACACACACACACACACATATATATATATACATATATATATATATATAATAATATAGATTTAATCTTCAAAATGACTTTCTAAAATGAAATTCCTTTATGCAGCTGAGGAGTACATTTTCATTGTATTTTCTGTATGTGTTATCACTACATGAATAAATGGAGCTTGTACGAAACGTCCGTACTGCTATAACCTATTGAATTTTTGTTGCTTTACTTCAAATATCTATATATCTATATATATACTGCAAAATTCATTGAACTGTGGTCAGTCCGCATTTATTATTGATCTCTATTCCAACCAACCTGGTCGTATTGATTCCCAGATGTCTTTTCAATTTTCTAGGATCAATTTGCCACATTTCACTGATCTCTGCTCAAGTCATATTTTCTTGAGCTGAGCTTAATCTTCTCTGATAGGTTCAATATTCATTCATTTGAAGATGGTGAGTGCCAAGGTCCACCTTGGTTTTCATCCTTTTGGGGGCCAACAAAATAAGTACCAATTCAGCACTAGTGTTGATGTAATTAACTTACTCCTTCTGCCAGACTTGCTGGTCTTGTGCTAAAATTTGAAACCAACATCATCATCATCATTTGATGTCCATTTTCCATGCTGGCATGGGTTAAACGGTTTGACAGGAACATGGTGAGGCCAGAGGCCACACCATGTTCCATAGTCTATTTTGGTTTGTTTTCTACAGCTTGGATGCCCTTCTTGATGCCAACCACTCCACAGAGGGTACTGGGTGCTTTTTATGTGACACCCTCACCAGTGCTTTTTATGGGGGACCATCACCAATTCTTTTTATGTGGCACCAGCATCGGTAGCAATTCTCTGTGAAAGAAGGGTCCTATCAAGTACAGCAAAGCGCCAGATATCTTGGTTTGTAAACATCCCCCATCATAAAGCTCAGAGTGTCAAGACAGGCCTTATATATATATCAAAATATTTCTATCATTTTGTGTGTATATATGTGTATTTAGTTGAGGTGTGTGTATATGTGGGTATGTGTGTTGTTGCAGATGTGACGGTGGGAGTGCAGGGTTAGGATGTGGGGTAGCGAGGGGGTGGGGTCAATGCCCCCACTCGTAATTGTAGGTACCAGAAGGGCGTATCCAATAGTAACCACACTGTTTATCTCGGTCAGAAAACATTTGAAGGTAATTCACATTCTAAAATTAAAATATTCCATTGTGGTTGCTGCTGCTGATGATGATGGAGTGGTAGTGGTTGTGGTGGTGGTGGTGGTGGTGGTAGTGATGGTGGTGGTGATATTGTTGGTGGTGGTGGGTATTGATGGCGATGGTGCGTTCCTGGTACAACTACCACCTTCAACACCCTCCCCACCACCACCATCACTCAAACACTCGCCCACCATCGCCCACCCACCATCCTGTTATATCACAGACACATGTGTTGGTCGTTGTTCTCTTCACAATGGAGTTGCAATTGTTTCCCCCTGGAATGTTAATTCTACCCACACAGCTTTGTGTGTGTGTGTGTATTTAATAACACAGATAAGTTAAATATAAAGATATTCTATTGACAATCCAATAATTTATTCATATTACAATATTACATTAAATATTATGAATATATTATATAACATAACATAATATTATACAACATATATAAGTATAAAAACCATAAAAGGCTAACAAATTTATATGATATCCAAGTGACGTACACTTGTGAAAGTTTCATTCATGTATACATGTATATCGTGGTATTCTGTTGGTTAGAACAATGAGGGTTCCGTTTGATCTGATCAACGGAACAACCTGCTCGTGAAATTAACGTGCAAGCGGCTGAGCACTCCACAGACATGCGTACCCTTAACATAGTTCTTGGGGGAGATTCAGTATGACACACAGTATGACAAGGATGGCCCTTTGAAATACAAGCACAACAGAATCAGGAAGAAAGAGTGAGAGAAAGTTGTGGTGGAAGAGTACAGCAGTGTTTGTCACTAGATAGATAAATAGATAGATAGATAGTGTGTATATATATATTTATTTATGTGTGTGTATTGTGTCTACAAATATAGATGCATATGTGCGTGTGTGTTTGAGGTCAACAGACTTAGATAAACAATGTGAGCAATTATATATACGTATTGAATTAGCCCTGACTATATACATGGCTACAAACATATATATAAATGTATGTATGTATATATATATATATATATATATATATATATATATATATATATATATATTTATATATATATATATATATATATATATATATATATATATATATATATATATATATATATATATATATGTATATATATATATATATATATATATATATATATATATATATATATAAATATATATATATATATATGTATGTGCATGTGTGTATCTCTATATATATGAATGCATATAGCTGTATATATATCAATTTAATTATGCATGTGGGCAGATAAGTGTGAGTGTGTTATATATATATATACACACTACTTATATATGCATACATACATATATATCTATATCTATATATATATATATTTATAAATATATATATATATATATATATATATATATATATATATATATATATATATATATATATATATATACAGCCGCATATTTTGCTACAGTTAATTACAAACAAATATGTTACCTCTGCATATTTGTATAAATACCATCAACAACACACACACATACTATACACACACACACACACACACACACACACACACGCTCACACAGAGAAACATGATGTAGGTGTGGTATAATTTGAATAATTCCCTCCTTTAAACATACAGCAACAACAACCATAACAACAACACTTAACACAAGTAACTGTGATGATGATGATGATGATGGTGGTGGTGGTGATTGTAATTAATGATACGAAACGAGGGGCATGTGTGTGTATATATATATATATATATATATATATATATATATATAAATATATAAATAAATAAATATATTTATTTCTATATATTTATATATTTATTTATTTATATATTTATTTATTTATTTATATATTTATTTATTTATTTATATATTTATTTATTTATATATATATATATTTATTTATTTATACATATATTATCTCTAGAGATAAAAAAAAAAAGAAAAATTTTGATAACACACCTTAGTGCAGGCCCTGGGAAGGATTGAAACCCTAGCCACAAGATACAATGTCTAATAGCCACCAAGACACCCAACATAAATGTAGTAAATTAAGTGATATTTAAATCTATCATAACTAAAGATAAAATAAAAACTATCTCATCACAGCTGTAGCTCCGATTAGTAAGTAGGGATTTAATTATATATATATATATTATAAATAAATAAATATATATATATATATATATATATATATATATATATATATATATATATATATATATATGTATATATATATATATATATAAATATATATGATGAAATAAATAAATATATAAATAAATATATATATATAAATAAATATATATATAAGTAAATAAATATATATAAATAAATAACTAAATATATATATGTAAATAAATAAATATATATATATAAATAAATGTATATATATATATATATATAAATAAATAAATATATTTATTTAAATATATTTATTTATATGTATTTATATATTTATTTATTTATATATATATTTATTTGTTTATTTATATATCTATTTATTTATTTATTTATTCATATATACGTGTATATTTGTTTATATATATATATATATATATATTTATATATATATATATATATATATATATATATATATTTATTTATTTATACATATATTATCTCTAGAGATTAAAAAAAAAAATTTTTTTAATAAAAGTTAGTAACACACCTTAGAGCAGGCCCTGGGTAAGATTGAACCCTAGCCAGGATGTAGAATGTCCAATTATCTCTCTACCCACAAGACCACCAAGACACCCAACATGAATATTGTAAATTAAGCGATATTAAAATCTATCATAACTAAAGATAAAAAATAAAAACTATCTCATCACAGCTGTAGCTCTGATTAGTAAGTAGGGATTTAAATATATTTCATTTTCATTTTTCATTTTATCTAGTTTCAGCTCATGAGCTGTGGCCATGCTGGGGCACCGCTATTTGGTGTTGCTACACAATTTTACTTCACGAATTTTACTTCGGGAATTGACATTTGGTGCATGAGAGAGTTTGATGCAGCTGCTCTCATCTGCGCCTCCTGCCGTGAAGTTGGTTCATCTGGGACACCTGACAGGAAGAGGTCCAGCCTTGTCTTGAAGACACCTACATCCACCGCATGCAGGTCTCTCAGGTCCTTCGGGAGGATATTGAAGAGCTGTGGACCATTGAAGCCCAGGCTATTGCAGTATCTTGTCCTACATCTTGATGGCAAATTTGGAGTCCTTGGCACTATGCAATGGCGTCCAGTTCTTTTATTTATATAAATAAATATATATATATATATATATATATATATATATATATATATATATAAATATATAAATATATAAATAAATATATATATATATATATATATATATATATATATATATATATATATATATATATAGATATATATATATATATAAATATATATAATTGCAGCGTGGAAGGTGTTTATAAGCCATTTAAAATAACGCACAAAATCCGTTAGATTCACTTCAACATTTAAATTTTAATTTGTCAAAATATTTTCGGCGCTTTGAGACCGTGACCTGTTCACTGACAAAATTCTGTGCTGCATCTGAGAAAGTAACAGTTAGTTCATGATATATATGTACATGTGTATGTATGTATGTATGTATGTATGTATGTATGTATGTATGTGCGTGTACATGTGTGCGCGTATGCATCTGTGTACATGCGTATGCATGTGTGCATGCCTATACGCATGCTCCGTTGGATGTGTAATGTCAGTGTGCATACCCGTCAGAGTGTAAGTATCTTGAGAGAAAAGCTGAACATAAGAAGCATCAGTTGTGGTGTGCAAGAGAGACGATTGCGCTGGTATGGACATGTGGTGACAATGGATGAGGATAGCTGCGTGAAAAAGTGTCACACCCTAACAGTTGAGGGAACCCGTGGAAGAGGTAGGCCCAGGCAGACCTGGGCTGAGGTGGTGAGGCATGACCTTCGAACATTGGGCCTCAGCGAGGCGATGACTACTGACCGAGACCTTTGGAAATGTGCTGTGCGTGAGAAGACCCATAAGCCAAGTGAGATCGTTGCCAGTGCCCCTGGTCTGGCTCTTGTGCAGGTGGCACAAAAGATGCACCATTTTGAGAGTGGCCGTTGCCAGTACCGCCTGCCTGGCCTTCGTAGGATTTTCGAGCGAGATCGTTGCCAGTGCCCATGGACTGGCTCTTGTGCGGGTGGCACATAAAAGACACCATTTTGAGTGTGGCCGTTGCCAGTACCGCCTGACTGGCCCTCGTGCGGGTGACATGTAAAAGCACCCACTACACTCTGAGTGGTTGGCGTTAGGAAGGGCATCCAGCTGTAGAAACTCTGCCAAATCAGATTGGAGCCTGGTGTAGCCATCTGGTTCCACCAGTCCTCAGTCAAATCGTCCAACCCATGCTAGCATGGAAAGCGGACGTTAAATGACGATGATGATGGTGATGATGTATATATGCATATATATGAGTGTGTGTGTTTGCGTTTATGAGTGTGTGTCTGTGTCTCTGAGGGAGAGGAAAAGAGAGAGAGGGAGAAAGAAACAGAAAGAAAAAGATAGAGGGATTGAGAGAGAGAGAGAGAGAGAGCGCAGAAGCCAGAGAGAGACTCAAGTTTCTATGTGTTTGTCTTTTATGTGTGTGTGTGTGTGTGTGTGTGTATAATAATAATAATAAGAAGAAGAAGAAGAAGAAGTAAGAAGAAATGAATGAGACCTGGATATTAGAGAAATAGAGGATCATTTATATTTGTTAGAATTTAGAACAAACAGTTAACATTTGAAACTCTGAGTATTCTAATGTCAACCGTAGCTCTGTTTAATCTTTGTTTCAGAAAATGTACATTAGATAATGTAGTCCTAGATAGACATATACAAGCCAGATGGAACGTATTTGATCATGAGGTCAGTCTGGATCAGGACTGACCTAGGGCTAAACAACAACAACAACTGTAGCCAGTAATGCTAACTACTATACTGTACATTAGATAATGTAGTCCTAGATAAACGTAGACAAAGGCAAGTGGGTGGGGAGAGGCAAGAGGTGTCTCATAATTGTGTGGGGTCGGAAGAGGGTGACGCAAAAGAGTTTAGTTTAAGAGAGGAAATAATTGCTTAACAAGACATGCCTTGTTCTTTGGCAGATGAAAATCTGGATGGGTGGATATATAGGTTTATATATGTGCGTACGTGTGTGCACGTGCGTACGTGTGTGCACGCACGTGTGTGTTTTTATACACACACACACATATATATATACTTTCATATGCACTAATACAAATATACACATAGCAACACACACACAAGTGTGTTTCTTATCACACAATAAGCCCTTGTCCCCCTAAACGAAGCCCACTACCACCTCCAACAACTCCAACAACCGACCCCACCCCACCACTGTTGGTGCACTATTAACGAGGGATGTCTGTAGTGGTGGTCAAGGAGCTGGAAGCAGTTTTAGTGGTAGTTGTAGTAGTAGTGATGATGGCAATGATGGTGGTGGTGGTGGTGGTTGTGGTGATGGGTGTGCAGGCAGTGTAATCCAAGGAATGTCATCCCCCTATTCCACTGACCCCCCTTTGGATGACAATCACAGATAAAGCCTGACCCCTTTGGAATGTGCATTCTTCACACCCTTAACTTTATACATCCTCTTAATGGTATCACTCATTATCACTGTATGTATACATGTATACGCATACATACATATGTACAGGGTGAGTAAGGTATTTGAGGACATACATTTTTGGGTCATTGCTGCATTTTTTGCTAACTCTGTATAATCTTTGTTTCTGAAAATAATAATGGCAGACCCTCAGCTTACTCAAGAAATGAAGAGGCATGCTGTTATTGGGGTTATAAAGGCTGAGCATAGAGATTTAGAAATATCTTGAGTTTTAAAAGTTGCCAGATCTTTTGTCTACAAAGTTTGTAAAGAGCTAGAGACAGAAGATGGAAACGTATCACCAGTATCAAAGCATAAAAAGCATTCTAAATGCTCTGAAATCACCAGAACACCTGAATTTATCCAGCAAGTTCAACAGACCATGGATTACAATCCCAGAAAGTCCCTGAGGTCAATTGCAAAAGATCTCCATGTGTCGGAAGGAACAGTCAGAAATGTTCTCCATGAAGACATCAGACATAAGTCTTATATGATGAGGAAAGGTCAGTTTGTCCCCAAAAAGCAAAAGAAAATCACTGCATCAGATCTAAAAGGCTCTGAAAACAAACTGAAAAATCCAGCAGAAGAAGATTTGATTTGGTTTTTCTCAAATGAGAAAAACTTTGACCAAGATCAGAAAGTTAACAGAAGAAATGACAGATGGTGATGTGCAGACCCTTCTGAAGTTCCAAGGGTTAATGCATACAAAAGGAAACAACAGTTTGTAGTGTAAGGGAGAAAACTCCATCAATTTGTCATTTCTGTATTTCAACAGAATCATTTGATGACAGGTCGACAGGTCAACAGACCATGGATTACAATTCCAAAAAGTCCCTGAGGTCAATTGCAAAAGATCTCCATGTGTCGGAAGGAACAGTCAGAAATGTTCTCCATGAAGACATCAGATATAAGTCTTATGTGATGAGGAAAAGTCAATTTGTCCCCAAAAAGCAAAAGAAAATCACTGCATCAGATCTAAAAGGCTCTGAAAACAAACTGAAAAATCCAGCAGAAGAAGATTTGATTTGGTTTTTCTCAAATGAGAAAAACTTATATATACACATACACACACATATGCATATGCCTATATATATATGTGTGTTTTTGTGTGTGTGTATACACAAATATATATGTGTGTTTTTGTGTGTGTGTATACACAAATATATATGTGTGTTTGTGTGTATATTCAAATATATATATATATATCTATATATATATATATATATATATATATATATATATATATATATATATACATATACATATACACACATACACACAACACACACATATGTACACATATCTAAATATAAGTGTTGTATGTTCTTACATCACAAGTATATATTCAAACATCCATATACACACACAAATATATCGACCCAGATATATCGAAGCCCCTTTTCACTTTGTAAGCAGCAAAAAAAAAAAAAAAAGAAGAAAGATACATATTAATCCCTTGAACACATTCCTTCTGCGCTGTAAGAAACCTTCGTGGAAAACTTGTTTCAGTTGATAAAGAATCTTAAGTTTCGAAAACACTGGAGCAACATTCCAGAGGGACCCAAAATGTAAACTTAGAAGATTTTGCAATAAGCAAAATATTTGTGTATTTTGCGATAAAACCTGAAAAATCTTTAGGAAAGAGATAAGACTAATTGCTATAAATTCTTATCTAATTCTATCACCAGCGTCTATTTATAAATATCTTTTTATCCCGTCGTGACATAAACATCGTAGAAGTGAAAGAAGATTGTTAACGAGGTGAGCATCTCTGAATCAGATTTGAGGCTTTGCAAAAACTCCAATATCACATTCAAAGATCATAAGGTTAATTTCGTTAACAACCCTTAAAATCAAACTTATTGATCTGACTGTAATAAATGTCGGAATTATTAGCAAATGGGCCACAACTGTGTGGTAAGAAGTTTGCTTCTAAATTGCATGGTTCTGGGTTCATTCCCACTGCGTGGTGCCTTGGGCAAGTGGTTTCGACCTGGGCCAAACAAAGCCTAGTGAATGGAATTGGAACTGAAAGAAGTCCGTCACATATATATATATGTATATATATATATATATATATATATATATATATATATATATATATATATATATATATATATATATACATATATATATATACATATATATATATATATATATATATATATATATATATATATATATATATATATATATATAGTAAACTGCTGCAAAGGTAAAGGTGACGCTTTAGACACTAATAATTACAGAGGCATCAAGCTGTTAGATCAGGTTATGAAAGTTACGGAGAGGGTCATAGCCCAACTAATTAGGGAGCAAATCAATTTAGATGAGATGCAGTTTGGGTTCGTGCCAGGTAAAAGCACCATTGATGCCATATTTCTAGTGAGACAGCTGCAAGAGAAATATCTAGCCAAGGATAAACCTCTGTACCTGGCCTTCGTTGACATGGAGAAAGCCTTTGACAGGGTCCCCCGATCCCTTATCTGGTGGTCAATGAGGAAACTTGGGATAGAAGAATGGTTAGTGAGAGCTGTGCGAGCCATGTACAGAGATGCTGTCAGTAAGGTGAAGGTTGGAAATGAGTACAGTAATGAATTCCGGGTAGAGGTAGGGGTCCACCAAGGTTCCGTCCTCAGCCCCCTCCTATTTATCATAGTCCTCCAGGCGATCACAGAGGAATTCAAGACAGGTTGACCCTGGGAGCTCCTCTATGCTGATGACCTTGCACTAATTGCGCAGTCACTATCAGAACTAGAGGAGAAGTTTAAGGTGTGGAAGCAAGGACTAGAATCGAAGGGCCTTAGAGTCACCCTAGCAAAAACCAAAATCCTAATAAGTAGGAAGGTAGATAAAACACAAACCCCTTCAGGTAGATGGCCCTGCTCAGTATGCAGTAAAGGAGTAGGTAGTAACTCTATAAGATGTACCCGGTGCAAGCTATGGACACATAAGAGGTGCAGCAATATCAAAGGCAGATTAACTACAAAGTTAGTTTTTGTATGTGGCAGATGTTCAGGTGCAATAAACACTGTAAACAAACAGGAAACAACTTCTATCTCATTCCAGGGAGAAAAACTAGAGGTAGTCGATAGCTTCCGCTATCTGGGTGACCAAGTTAGTAGTGGGGGTGGGTGCGCTGAAAGTGTAACTGCTAGAATAAGAATAGCCTGGGCCAAGTTTAGAGAGCTCTTACCTCTGCTGGCGACAAAGGGACTCTCACTCAGGGTAAAAGGCAGACTGTATGACGCATGTGTACAAACAGCCATGCTACATGGCAGTGAAACATGGGCTGTGACTGCTGAGGACATGCGTAAGCTCGCAAGGAATGAAGCCAGTATGCTCCGCTGGGTGTGTAATGTAAATGTGCATACCCGTCAGAGTGTAAGTATCTTGAGAGAAAAGTTGAACATAAGAAGCGTTAGTAGTGGTGTGCAAGAGAGACGATTGCGCTGGTTTGGACATGTGGTGAGAATGAATGAGGATAGCTGCGTGAAAAAGTGCCACTCCCTAACAGTTGAGGGAACCCGTGGAAGAGGTAGGCCCAGGAAGACTTGGGCTGAGGTGGTGAGGCAAGACCTTCGAACATTGGGCCTCACCGAGGCGATGACTACTGACCGAGACCTTTGGAAATGTGCTGTGCGTGAGAAGACCCGGCAAGCCAAGTGAGATCGTTGCCAGTACCGCCTGACTGGCCTTCATAGGATTTTCGAGCGAGATCGTTGCCAGTGCCCCTGGACTGGCTCTTGTGCGGATGGCACATAAAAGACACCATTTCAAGCGTGGCCATTTTCGTGCGGGTGACATGTAAAAGCACCCACTACACTCTCTGAGTGGTTGGCGTTAGGAAGGGCATCCAGCTGTAGAAACTCTGCCAAATCAGATTGGAGCCTGGTGTAGTCATCCGGTTTCACCAGTCCTCAGTCAAATCGTCCAACCCATGCTAGCATGGAAGGCGGACGTTAAATGACGATGATGATGATGGTGATGCATATATGCATATATATATGAGTGTGTGTGTATGCGTTTATGAGTGTGTGTCTGTGTCTCTGAAGGAGAGGAAAAGAGAGAGAGGGAGAAAGAAACAGAAAGAAAAAGATAGAGGGATTGAGAGAGAGAGAGAGAGAGAGAGAGAGAGAGAGCGCGGAAGCCAGAGAGAGACTCAAATTTCTATGTGTTTGTCTTTTATGTGTGTGTGTGTGTGTGTGTGTGTATAATAATAATAATAAGAAGAAGAAGAAGAAGAAGAAGTAAGAACAAATGAATGAGACCTGGATATTAGAGAAAAAGAGGATCATTTATATTTGTTAGAATTTAGAACAAACAGTTAACATTTGAAACTCTGAGTATTCTAATGTCAACCTTAGCTCTGTTTAATCTTTGTTTCAGAAAATGTACATTAGATAATGTAGTCCTAGATAGACATATACAAGCCAGATGGAACGTCTTTGATCATGAGGTCAGTCTGGATCAGGACTAGATTAGGGCTAAACAACAACAACAACTGTAGCCAGTAATGCTAACTACTATACTGTACATTAGATAATGTAGTCCTAGATAAACGTAGACAAAGGCAAGTGGGTGGGGAGAGGCAAGAGGTGTCTCATAATTGTGTGGGGTCGGAAGAGGGTGACGCAAAAGAGTTTAGTTTAAGAGAGGAAATAATTGCTTAACAAGACATGCCTTGTTCTTTGGCAGATTAAAATCTGGATGTGTGGATTGGGCAGGGAACACTGACGGGGTCGGGGGCGTAGGAATACTTCTAGCAGAGAAATGGGTGGATAAGGTAATCGAGGTCGTTAGAGTAAGTGACAGAGTACTTAAGATTAGACTAGTGCTTCATCATAGATTAGCTACTGTCATCTCAGCCTATGCACCTCAACCGGGGCTACCAGATGGTCTGAAAGACCAATTCTATGACACCCTCTTGCAAACTACCTCGTCGACGAGTGACAGGGACCTTCTCTTTGTGGCTGGAGACTTCAATGGTCATGTCGGATGTCGTACTGGAGGCTTCCATGGCATACATGGAGGCTATGGCTTCGGTTCCCGCAACGAGGAGGGAACCAGACTGCTGGAGGTCTGTGATGCAACCGATCTTATGGTCTGCAATACCAACTTCAGGAAACCTGACAGTCACCTAGTCACCTACCAATCCGGCAGACACTCTAGCCAAATCGACTACATCCTCGCCAGAAAGAGAAAGAGGGAGGCTTATAAATGCCAAAACCCTCCCTGGCGAAGAATGTACACCCCAACACAGATTAGTAGTTAGCGACTTTGGGATCAAGGCAAAATGGGTGCCCAGAATTAGACCGGCTTGGAGGAGAAGAGTGTGGAAGCTTAAAGACCCTGCAAATGGACAGAGACTTAGAGACAAGTTACTTAAAGCATTTGACGAAATAGAAGGGGATATAGCATCATACAACGTGGAAGACAATTGGAGATTTCTGCGGGACAACCTGTTGAAAGCCACCGACCAGATCTGTGGGTGGTGTAAGGTCCCCTCTCGACCCAGAGTAACGTGGTGGTGGAACAAGGAGGTAGACAGGGCTATTAGACAAAAGAAACAGGCTTGGAAGAACGGTGGTAGCAGGGAATTGTACCAATGTGCCAGAAGGGAGGCTAGGCGACAGGTTTATTTAGCCAGAGGGGAAGCAGATAAGAAATAATTTGCCAATGCTCCGCGCCGTGAGGACCAAAGACTCGAGGTATTTCGTGTTGCAAGACAGTGTAGGAGAGAGAATAGTGATGTCGTAGGAGAGAAATGTGTTCGCATGGATGATGGTACGCTTGCACTAAATGAGGCTGCAAAGAAAGAGGTCTGGAGATGCCACTACGATAGATTGCTTAATAAAGAGAATGAATGGGAGGAAGAGAGCCTGCCGTATGTCGACCCAATAGAGGGACTAGCTATCCGAGTTGATAGTACCAGGGTAGATAAAGCAATTAAGAGTATGAAGACCGGGAAAGCCCCCGGCCCATCAGGAATCACTGCAGTTCAAGACAGGTTGCCCCTGGGAGCTCCTCTATGCTGATGACCTTGCCCTAATTGCGGAGTCACTATCAGAACTAGAGAAGTTTCAGGTGTGGAAGCAAGGTCTAGAATTGAAGGGCCTTAGAGTCAACCTAGCTAAAACCAAAATCCTAATAAGTAGGAAGGTAGATAAAACACAAACCCCTTCAGGTTGATGGCCCTGCTCAGTATGTAGAAAAGGAGTAGGTAGTGGTGGTGGTGGTGGTGGTGATGGTTGTGGTGATGGGTGTGCAGGCAGTGTAATCCAAGGCATGTCAGCCCCCTATTCCACTGACCCCTTTGGAATGTGCATTCTTCACACCCTTAACTTTATACATCCTCTTAATGGTATCGCTCATTATCACTGTATGTATACATGTATACGCATACATACATATGTACAGGGTGAGTAAGGTATTTGAGGACATATATTTTTGGGTCATTGCTGCAGTTTTTGCTAACTCTGTATAATCTTTGTTTCTGAAAATAATAATGGCAGACCCTCAGCTTACTCAAGAAATGAAGAGGCATGCTGTTATTGGGGTTATAAAGGCTGAGCATAGAGATTTAGAAATATCTTGAGTTTCAAAAGTTTCCAGATCTTTTGTCTACAAAGTTTGTAAAGAGCTAGAGACAGAAGATGGAAACGTATCACCAGTATCAAAGCATAAAAAGCATTCTAAATGCTCTGAAATCACCAGAACACCTGAATTTATCCAGCAAGTTCAACAGACCATGGATTACAATCCCAGAAAGTCCCTGAGGTCAATTGCAAAAGATCTCCATGTGTCGGAAGGAACAGTCAGAAATGTTCTCCATGAAGACATCAGATATAAGTCTTATGTGATGAGGAAAAGTCAATTTGTCCCCAAAAAGCAAAAGAAAATCACTGCATCAGATCTAAAAGGCTCTGAAAACAAACTGAAAAATCCAGCAGAAGAAGATTTGATTTGGTTTTTCTCAAATGAGAAAAACTTATATATACACATACACACACATATGCATATGCCTATATATATATGTGTGTTTTTGTCTATGTATATTCAAATATATATATATATATATATATATGTCTGTGTGTATGTATTTATGAATGTGTGTGTGTGTGTGTGTGTGTGTGTGTGTTTGTGCCCTCATCACCATTTGACAGCTGGTGTTGATGTGTTTATGCTCCTTAGGCAAGTGTTTTCTATTATAGCCATGGACCAATCAAATCCTTATGAATGAATTTCTTAGACAGAAACACAAAAAGCCAGTCATATATATATATATATTAATATCAATATATATATATAATATATATACATATATATATATATATATATATATATATATATATATATATATATATATATATATATATATATATAAATATATATACATACATACATATATATATATATATATATATATATATATATACATACATATATATATATATATATATATATATATATATATATATATATATATATATATATATATAAAATTAAAAATGGAAACAAAATGATAATATTTAATAATTAAATGATAAATTCAATTCAATTTTATTATTACTGTACAAACTTTCAATGTATAAAAGTATAAACAAGCATAAAACAGTGTAAACAACTAAATTAAAAGAATATTGAAATAACATTTGTTTCTTAATTTTTATTGAAGGAAGTTCTAATTTTCATTCGGAGTGGTCCACATGATACGGAGGTTGGGAGACTATTTCGGTTCAGGAATGGTTATCACATGTCATTTAGTCACTAAACTCTGGCATGTAGATGTGTGTGTCCTTTCCTGCCGACCACAGTCTTGTAGTCTCTGTTGCAGCTGTCCACATCACATCTTACTGCCTCAGCAACATTCTATCTATCTATCTATCTATCCATCTGTCTGTTTCTATCTATCTATCTATCTATTTATGTATCTATCTGTCTAT
>NC_142956.1:499871-507371 GCF_046866305.1 Octopus bimaculoides
TATATATATATATATATATATATATATATATATATATATATATATATGTATGTATATATATATATGTATGTATATATATATATATATATATATATATATATATATATATATATATATATATATATATATGTATAGATGCAAAGAAAGAGGTCTGGAGATGCCACTACGATAGATTGCTTAATAAAGAGAATGAATGGGAGGAAGAGAGCCTGCCGTATGTCGACCCAACAGAGGGACCAGCTATCCGAGTTGATAGTACCAGGATAGATAATGCAATTAAGAGTATGAAGACCGGGAAAGCCCCCGACCCATCAAGAATCACTGCAGAGATGCTCAAGATATCTGGCAGTGTTGGCTATAGCCTAGTCACCCGTATTACGAACCAGGTGATACACGAAGGAGTCATACCCAAT
This sequence comes from Octopus bimaculoides, assembly GCF_046866305.1. NCBI lineage: Eukaryota > Metazoa > Mollusca > Cephalopoda > Octopoda > Octopodidae > Octopus > Octopus bimaculoides. Next base: position 500,285 of record NC_142956.1, read on the forward strand.
GACTGGTGTAGCAGCACCATAGTCAACTGCTACAAAGGTAAAGGTGACGCTTTAGATACAAATAATTACAGAGGCATCAAGCTGTTAGATCAGGTTATGAAAGTTATGGAGAGGGTCATAGCCCAACTAATTAGGGAGCGAATCGATTTAGATGAGATGCAGTTTGGGTTCGTGCCAGGTAAAAGCACCACTGATGCCATATTTCTAGTAAGACAGCTGCAGGAGAAATACCTAACCAAGGATAAACCTCTGTACCTGGCTTTCGTTGACATGGAGAAAGCCTTTGACAGGGTCCCCCGATCCCTTATCTGGTGGTCAATGAGGAAACTCGGGATAGAAGAATGGTTAGTGAGAGCTGTGCGAGCCATGTACAGAGATGCTGCCAGTAAGGTGAGGGTTGGAAATGAGTACAGCAATGAATTCCAGGTAGAGGTAGGGGTCCACCAAGGTTCCGTCCTCAGCCCCCTCTTATTTATCATAGTCCTCCAGGCAATCACAGAGGAATTCAAGACAGGTTGCCCCTGGGAGCTCCTCTATGCTGATGACCTTGCCCTAATTGCGGAGTCACTATCAGAACTAGAGGAGAAGTTTCAGGTGTGGAAGCAAGGTCTAGAATTGAAGGGCCTTAGAGTCAACCTAGCTAAAACCAAAATCCTAATAAGTAGGAAGGTAGATAAAACACAAACCCCTTCAGGTAGATGGCCCTGCTCAGTATGTAGAAAAGGAGTAGGTAGTAACTCTATAAGATGTACCCGGTGCAAGCTATGGACACATAAGAGGTGCAGCAACATCAAAGGCAGGTTAACTAGCAAATTAGTTTTTGTTTGTGGCAGATGTTCAGGTGCAATAAAGACTGTAAACAGACAGGAAACAACTTCTATCTCATTCCAAGGTGAAAAACTAGAGGTAGTTGATAGCTTCCGCTATCTGGGCGACCAAGTTAGTAGTAGGGGTGGGTGCACTGAAAGTGTAGCTGCTAGAATAAGAATAGCCTGGGCAAAGTTTAGAGAGCTCTTACCCCTGCTGGCGACAAAGGGACTCTCACTCAGAGTAAAAGGCAAACTGTATGACGCATGTGTACGAACAGCCATGCTACATGGCAGTGAAACATGGGCTGTAACTGCTGAGGACATACGTAAGCTCGCAAGGAATGAAGCCAGTATGCTCCGTTGGATGTGTAATGTCAATGTGAATATCCGTCAGAGTGTATCTTGAGAGAAAAGCTGAACATTAGAAGTATCAGTTGTGGTGTGCAAGAGAGACGATTGCGCTGGTATGGACATGTGGTGAGAATGGATGAGGATAGCTGCATGAAAAAGTGCCACACCCTAACAGTTGGGAGAACCCGTGGAAGAGGTAGTCCCAGGAAGACCTGGGCTGAGGTGGTGAGGCAAGACCTTCGTACATTGGGCCTCACCGAGGCGATGACTACTGACCGAGACCTTTGGAAATGTGCTGTGCGTGAGAAGACCCGGCAAGCCAAGTAAGATCGTTACCAGTGCCCCTGGACTGGCTCTTGTGCGGGTGGCACATAAGATGCACCATTTTGAGCGTGGCTGTTGCCAGTACCGCCTGACTGGCTTCCATAGGATTTTCGAGCGAGATCGTTGCCAGTGCCCCTGGACTGGCTTGTGCGGGTGGCACATAAAAGACACCATTTCGAGCGTGGCCGTTACCAGTATCGCCTGACTGGCCTTTGTGCAGGTGACACGTAAAAGCACCTACTACACTCTCTGAGTGGTTGGCGTTAGGAAGGGCATCCAGCTGTAGAAACTCTGCCAAATTAGATTGGAGCCTGGTGTTGCCATCCGGTTTCACCAGTCCTCAGTCAAATTGTCCATCCCATGCTAGCATGGAAAGCGGACGTTAAACGATGATGATGATGATGATGATATACGTGCGTATGTATATGCATGCACATGTGTGTTTTTATACACACACACACATATATATATACTTTCATATGCACTAATACAAATATACACATAGCAACACACACACAAGTGTGTTTCTTATCACACAATAAGCCCTTGTCCCCCTAAACGAAGCCCACTACCACCTCCAACAACTCCAACAACCGACCCCACCCCACCACTGTTGGTGCACTATTAACGAGGGATGTCTGTAGTGGTGGTCAAGGAGCTGGAAGCAGTTTTAGTGGTAGTTGTAGTAGTAGTGATGATGGCAATGATGGTGGTGGTGGTGGTGGTGGTTGTGGTGATGGGTGTGCAGGCAGTGTAATCCAAGGAATGTCAGCCCCCTATTCCACTGACCCCCCTTGGATGACAATCACAGATAAAGCCTGACCCCTTTGGAATGTGCATTCTTCACACCCTTAACTTTATACATCCTCTTAATGGTATCACTCATTATCACTGTATGTATACATGTATACGCATACATACATATGTACAGGGTGAGTAATTTATTTGAGGACATACATTTTTGGGTCATTGCTGCATTTTTTGCTAACTCTGTATAATCTTTGTTTCTGAAAATAATAATGGCAGACCCTCAGCTTACTCAAGAAATGAAGAGGCATGCTGTTATTGGGGTTATAAAGGCTGAGCATAGCAGTTTAGAAATATCTTGAGTTTCAAAAGTTGCCAGATCTTTTGTCTACAAAGTTTGTAAAGAGCTAGAGACAGAAGATGGAAACGTATCACCAGTATCAAAGCATAAAAAGCATTCTAAATGCTCTGAAATCACCAGAACACCTGAATTTATCCAGCAAGTTCAACAGACCATGGATTACAATCCCAGAAAGTCCCTGAGGTCAATTGCAAAAGATCTCCATGTGTCGGAAGGAACAGTCAGAAATGTTCTCCATGAAGACATCAGACGTAAGTCTTATGTGATGAGGAAAAGTCAATTTGTCCCCAAAAAGCAAAAGAAAATCACTGCATCAGATCTAAAAGGCTCTGAAAACAAACTGAAAAATCCAGCAGAAGAAGATTTGATTTGGTTTTTTCTCAAATGAGAAAAACTTTGACCAAGATCAGAAAGTTAACAGAAGAAATGACAGATGGTGATGTGCAGACCCTTCTGAAGTTCCAAGGGTTAATGCATACGACAGGAAACAACAGTTTGTAGTGTAAGGGAGAAAACTCCGTCAATTTGTCATTTCTGTATTTCAACAGAATCATTTGATGACAGGTCGACAGGTCAACAGACCATGAATTACAATTCCAAAAAGTCCCTGAGGTCAATTGCAAAAGATCTCCATGTGTCGGAAGGAACAGTCAGAAATGTTCTCCATGAAGACATCAGATATAAGTCTTATGTGATGAGGAAAAGTCAATTTGTCCCCAAAAAGCAAAAGAAAATCACTGCATCAGATCTAAAAGGCTCTGAAAACAAACTGAAAAATCCAGCAGAAGAAGATTTGATTTGGTTTTTCTCAAATGAGAAAAACTTATATATACACATACACACACATATGCATATGCCTATATATATATGTGTGTTTTTGTCTATGTATATTCAAATATATATATATATATATATATATATATATATATATATATATGTCTGTGTGTATGTATTTATGAATGTGTGTGTGTGTGTGTGTGTGTTTGTGCCCTCATCACCATTTGACAGCTGGTGTTGATGTGTTTATGCTCCCATGACCTAGCAATTTGGCAAAAGGGACCACTTTGAAATTACAGATTGAAAATTCCAAAGGCTGAGATGTGTCAGTGACTCCTCATGTCTACACAAAAAAATGTTGTTCATCCATGAACTTCTGCAGTGAGTCATACTTGAATAGGATTTTGAGAATGATAAATGGAATTTTCTTATTTTCCTGTTATTTCGACAGTTTTATTTACATCTTCACTCTCTAATTATCAACTTTCATCAGATAACTTTTATTCCACAATAACTCCATCACTATTAACAGCTCAGATACTCTGATCTATACACGAACAGCTTTTTATTATAGAAGTGAAAGATTATAGTTAACAAGATGAACATCTTTGCATGAGATTTTCAGCTTTGCAAAACGTCGTACATCACACTTAAAGACCATGAAGCTAATTTCATTAACAACCCTTCAACCGAATTCATTAATCGGACTATAATAGATGTAGGCATTATTAGCAAATGTATTCGAGATAACGCTAGAGATTAGACTTACATCGTTGTTACTTGTTTGGGAAAATACAAATTTTGTAATCAGTTTGTTAAATTTTGTACCTAATAAAGGAAAACTAGTGTTTCATTAGGTTTGACGTGTGTGGAAACGTTATCGTTCGATTTCCGAACTCCTGCTGGGGTTGCTATTAATTTAGAAGAGAACAAAGAATTTTTCACAAAATTACCAACATCAGAAATTAATACCATTTTGCATGCAAGAAAATCAATTTTCTAATACGATTATATTGTGCTGTTTTATATTTTAAAAAAAATATATTTTTTACCATTATTTTTTACCATAAAAAATGTCCAACTTTGGTGATTTTTCAGGCTCTAATTTCCGATTTACTCTTAGAACTTGCGTATCAAGGTAAGGTTTTCTTCTTTTTTCTTTGTTGCTTCTTTTTTATTTTTTTTTTTTCCAGAAATGCATATACAAATTCCAGCAAAATATTGCGTATGAAACATGTATATTTGTAAAAGAGGAATTAGAATGTTACAATATGACAGCAAGGGGTAGGCATGGCTTTGTGGTTAACGCATTTGCTTCCAAACCACAGGGTTCTGAGTTCAATGCCACTTGACAGCACCTTAGGCAAGTGTTTTCTATTATAGCCATGGACCAATCAAATCCTTATGAATGAATTTCTTAGACAGAAACACAAAAAAGCCAGTCATATATATATATATATTAATATCAATATATATATATATATATATATATATATATATATATATATATATATAATAATATATATACATACACACACATATATATATATATATATATATATATATATATATATATATATAAACCCCTTCAGGTAGATGGCCCTGCTCAGTATGTAGAAAAGGAGTAGGTAGTAACTCTATAAGATGTACCCGGTGCAAGCTATGGACACATAAGAGGTGCAGCAACATCAAAGGCAGGTTAACTAGCAAGTTAGTTTTTGTTTGTGGCAGATGTTCAGGTGCAATAAAGACTGTAAACAAACAGGAAACAACTTCTATCTCATTCCAGGGTGAAAAACTAGAGGTAGTCGATAGCTTCCGCTATCTGGGCGACCAAGTTAGTAGTGGGGGTGGGTGCGCTGAAAGTGTAGCTGCTAGAATAAGAATAGCCTGGGCAAAGTTTAGAGAGCTCTTACCCCTGCTGGCGACAAAGGGACTCTCACTCAGAGTAAAAGGCAGACTGTATGACGCATGCGTACACTCTCTGAGTGGTTGGCGTTAGGAAGGGCACCCAGCTGTAGAAACTCTGCCAAATTAGATTGGAGCCTGGTGTTGCCATCCGGTTTCACCAGTCCTCAGTCAAATCGTCCAACCCATGCTAGAATGGAAAGCGGACGTTAAACGATGATGATGATGATGATATATATATATATATAAATTAAAAATGGAAACAAAATGATAATATTTAATAATTAAATGATAAATTCAATTCAATTTTATTATTACTGTACAAACTTTCAATGTATAAAAGTATAAACAAGCATAAAACAGTGTAAACAACTAAATTAAAAGAATATTGAAATAACATTTGTTTCTTAATAATTTTTATTGAAGGAAGTTCTAATTTTCATTTGGAGTGGTCCACATGATACGGAGGTTGGGAGACTATTTCGGTTCAGGAATGGTTATCGCATGTCATTTAGTCACTAAACTCTGGCATGTAGATGTGTGTGTCCTTTCCTGCCGACCACAGTCTTGTAGTCTCTGTTGCAGCTGTCCACATCACATCTTACTACCTCAGCAACATTCTATCTATCTATCTATCTATCTATCCATCTGTCTGTTTCTATCTATCTATCTATTTATGTATCTATCTGTCTATAGGAGTGGCTGTGTGGTAAGTAGCTTGCTTACCAACCACACGGTCCGGGGTTCAGTCCCACTGCGTGGCATCTTGGGCAAGTGTCTTCTACTATAGCCTCGGGCCGACCAAAGCCTTGTGAGTGGATTTGGTAGACGGAAACTGAAAGAAGCCTGTCGTATATATGTATATATATATATATGTATGTGTGTATGTGTCTGTGTGTCTGTGTTTGTCCCCCCAACATTGCTTGACAACCGATGCTGGTGTGTTTATGTCCCCGTAACTTAGTAGTTCGGCAAAAGAGACTGATAGAATAAGTACTAGGCTTCCAAAGAATAAGTCCTGGGGTCGATTTGCTCGACTAAAGGCGGTGCTCCAGCATGGCCAGTCAAAAGACTGAAACAAGTAAAAGAGTATTCATTTTATTTCGTCTTTGACCTCGGGTCAAGCATTTCTAGTTTAAACCGTGTCTTTTTGTTTGTTGGTCAGCGAAAAATGAAGAATCCTTCTTTTTCTGTCTTAAAATCGCTGCAGCGAAATTTGTGGAGGAGGGGGAAGAGGAGGAGAAGGAAGGAGGTGGTGGTTGCGGCAGAGGCAGTGGACGGTGAAGCTGTGGTGGTGGTGGTGTTGGCGTTTCACTTCTTTGAGGTCCGAAGCCTTGCGACGATATCGCTGTTCTTGTTGCTGGTGGCAACGGTGTCAGGGTTCACGCGTACACCTGCACCTGTTCGTGTGACACCTCTCTCCGTCTACTCTGCTTCACGAAGCCGTGGTGAAGGGAGGGTAAGGAAATCAACGTCGCAAAGAGAGTTGCTATGGAGACCGACTTTCGTTCTGAGATTGTCTGCAAAATTGGCTTCAAAGACGGCCGAGTCTCAAAAACGACCAAAAAAATGGCGAAGTAAAGCCGTAAATAATATTAGATAATATCGGTAAATTCGCCACAAAGGGCAGATTTCCCGTGCAAACAAATTGCACAACAAAATGCATCAGTTGTTGCACATTTTCGACATACAAAAATATAACCCCCAAAACAACTTTTTAAGGCAATAAAAAGGGTTTAAAACTATGAATGTTTGAAGCCGAGTTCAAAAACAAATAAAAAAAATTTTGTGTAAAATAACTGGGAACGAA
>NC_142956.1:517371-524871 GCF_046866305.1 Octopus bimaculoides
TGGCTATTGTTGTTTACATTGCTGGTCACCGCTGGAAGTCTTTGATCATAATCCTGCCTGGATCAGGAGCGACCTGGGGTTAAACAATAACAACTATAACCACTAATACGAACTATATAATAATAATAATAATAATAATAATAATAATAATAATAATAATAATAATAATAATAATAATCATCCTTTCTACTGTAGACACAAGGCCTGAAATTTCTGGAAGGGGACAAATTGATTATATTGACCCTCCCCCCCATCCACCACCAGTGTGTAACTTGTACTTCATTTATCGACCCTGAAAAGATGAAAGGTAAAGTGAGTCGACCTCGGCAGAATTTGAACTCAGAACATAGAAACGGATGGAATAGCACTAAGCATTTTGGCTGGCATGCTAATGATTCAGCCAGCTCACCACCCAACAACAACAACAACAACAACAATAATAATAATAATAATAATAATAATAATAATAATAATAAAAATATTAATAATAATAATGATAATAATAATAATAATAATGATAATAATAATAATAATGATAATAATAATAATAATAATAATTCCTTTATTGGCCACAGGGGCTGAAAGACTCCAAAAGCAATACAAAGGACAGGATACAATTTGATAGGGGCACCACCACCACCACCAGCGCCACCGCCCAGCTCCCTCTTCCCCTCCACCTCACCTCACCCCCCCTCACCAACTGGCATAAAAAGAAACCCTTTAAAATGAAAAATAATTAATTGAATAATTAGATGCAGAAGAATAAAACAGCTGACAAATTATTTGGTGGTGTCGGGTGGGAAATGACAAAGAGGAATTGAATATGGAACGAAATGCATCGACGGAATTGCAAGTCTAAAGGTCAAAGGTTACCGGGGGTGGGTGGGAGGGGGGCAATGTGCTGCCCCCCACCAACAGCAACACCAACACCACCACCGTACCAGAAATAAATTAAAGTATAAAATAGTATAAAAGAATTGTTTTATACATCAGAGTGACATGTAAAATATGTATTCGAAACCATTCTTGTGTTTGAAGCGGAATCAGATGAAATGGGAGGGAAGACAGAGACAGAGAGAGAAAATGGAAGGAAGGAAAGAAAGAGAGGGGGAGGCGAGGGGAGATAGAAGGGGGCAAAGGAAAGTCGAGAGGTTTTATAAAATCTGACCAGAGGCGGTGGAGCTGGGTCACATCAGTGCAAATATTTTCAGATATATATGTGTGTGTGGGTGTGAAGGCACGTGGCTCAGTGGTTAGGGCATTTGGCTCATGATCGTAGGGTCACGGGTTCGACTCTCAGCAGTACGTTGTGTCCTTGAGCAAGACACTTTATTTCACGTTGCTCCAGTCCAGTCAGCTGGCAGAAATGAGTGGTACCTGTAATTCAAAGGGGACCAGCCTTGTCACACTCTGTGTCATATTGAATCTTCCTGAGAACCATTTTAATTTTAAAGGTCCATGTGTCTGTGGAGTGCATTAAGAAGGCCATAGAAACCCTACAGACTATGGAACATGGTGTGGCCCTTGGGAAAACTGGGTATGCAAGGCATTGGATGTAGTGTTCAAGAGAGAAAACTGCGTGGGTGAGGACATATGATGCATATGGATGGGGGCAGATGCATCATGAAGTGCTGATCTTTAATTGAGGAGGGAACATGTAGAAGGGGTCAACCTAGGAAGACGTGGGATGTAGTGGTCAGAAAGGATCTTCAGATGCTGGTCATCACAGTGAAGATGACAAGGGACCAAGGCATCTGGCATTTTGCAGGGCTCGGGAAGACATGGGAGTCTAATTAAAATCATGGCTGCCCATGCATGTAGGCCCTCTCTCAGCCGAGATATCCTAGTCTTGCAAACTTGTGGGTGTTGGTTCCATATAAAAGCACCCAGTCCACTCTGTAAAAGTGGTTGGCATTAGGAAGGGAATCCCAGCTGCAGGAACAGAATATGGACCCTGGTGAAACCCTTTGATGCAATGGGGTGTGTGTGTGTGCAGGGGCAGACCAAAGGGGAGGGGCCTGAGGGGCACACTCCACCCCACCTCAAAAAAAGAAGTGCGCCCTTCTAAATAATGTTATTAGGCCCTTTTCTCCTGGAATTGTATTCCCTTCTGACCTTGTGTGATCCTTTTGAAAAATTCCTGGGACCGAGGGTGGGGCTAGGGCGTGGGCAGGTGTGTATGCGTATTATATACGCATATGTATAGATGTCTGTGTATGTGTCAATGCATTTCTTTGTGTGTGTGTGTGTGTGTGTGTGTGAACTTTTGCAGGCCATGCGTGGGCAGATTAATTTGGGTAGTGGTGACGGTTAAGATGGTGACGGTGATGTTAGTAATAAAAGTGGTGATGATGATGATGATGATGGGGGTGTGGCAGCAATGTAATAGCAACAACTCTTGTTGTTAGCCTGCAGTGGTGTTGTAGCATCAATGGTGGTGGCGGTGGTAGTTGATGTTGCCAATGGTTACAGGCTGGTGGATGGTATTTGGTGGTATTTATCTCGGTGGTGGTGGTGGTGTTGATGGCAGGTGGGGGTGTGTGGTTGTAGAGAGGGGGAGATGTGTGTGTCCCCGTAGAAGAGGGGTGTGTGGGGAGAAGGACGGGGGGAACGGGGTGGACGCATGTATTTCGGTGGTAACACAGACATGACTATTTTCCGTGGTAGGTGTTGGGTTTGGATGACGGGTGGGGTGGGTGGTGAACCCCCACATCCTACTGGCAGTGGCGGGGGTGGGGTGGGGGAGGTATGATGTCATCCAGAGTAACAAAGATAAGAATCAGAGTTAACATAAACATAGCACAGAGCATGTATATATATATATATATATATATATATATATATATATATATATATATATATATACACACACACACATACATATGTGTGTGTGTATAGGTGGGTATATATAAATATATATGTATTCTTTTACTCGCTTTAGTCGTTTGGCTGCGGCCATGCTGGAGCTCCACCTTTAGTCGAAAACAAATCGACCCCAGGACTTATTCTTTGTAAGCCTTGTACGTATTCTATCAATCCCTTTTGCTGAACTGCTACGTTCTGGTGACATAAATACACCAACATCAGTTTTTGAGCGATGGTGGTGGTGGTGGGGGGTGGGGTGGGTGGGGGAGGGGTCAAACATAGACACACAAATACATATATACATGCATAGACATACAATGGGCTTCTTTCAGTTTCCGTCTATCAAATCCACTCACATGGCTTTGGTCGGCCCGAGGCTATAGTAGAAGACACTTGCCCAAGGTGCCATGCAGTGGGACTGAACCCAGAACCATGTGGTTGGGAAGCAAGCTTCTTACCACACAACCACACATATACACATTTACATATATACATAAATATATATACACACACACACACACACACACACACACACACACACACACACACACACATATATATATATATATATATATATATATATATATATATATATATATATATACATATATGCATATATGTATAAATATATGTATATATATATACATATATATATGTAGGCAAGGCCTACGTACATTGGGCCTCACCGAGGCGATGACTACTGACCGAGACCTTTGGAAATGTGCTGTGCGTGAGAAGACCCGGCAAGCCAAGTAAGATCGTTACCAGTGCCCCTGGACTGGCTCTTGTGCGGATGGCACATAAGATGCACCATTTTGAGCGTGGCCGTTGCCAGTATCGCCTGACTGGCTTCCGTAGGATTTTCGAGCGAGATCGTTGCCAGTGCCCCTGGACTGGCTTGTGCGGGTGGCACATAAAAGACACCATTTCGAGCGTGGCCGTTGCCAGTACCGCCTGACTGGCCTTCGTGCGGGTGACACGTAAAAAGCACCCACTACTCTCTCAGAGTGATTGGCGTTAGGAAGGGCATCCAGCTGTAGAAACTCTGCCAAATCAGATTGGAGCCTGGTGTAGCCATCCGGTTTCACCAGTCCTCAGTCAAATCGTCCAACCCATGCTAGCATGGAAAGCGGACGTTAAACGATGATGATGATGATGATGATGATATGTAAGGACAAGTTATGTATACAACTATGTATTTGCGTATATATCTGTACATATATATATATATATACACACACATACACAATTAGACATAAAGCTACACACATCTATGCACACACACACACACACACACACACATCATCCGAGAATATAAAGCTCTGATTGTGAGTTGTTTTAAGTACAGGAAAGCGCTAAAGTGTTGGCATTTCACAGAATGGTGGTGGTGGTGGTGGTGGTGCAAGTTATCAGTGGTGGTGGTCGTGGTGTTGTCTTTTTGGCGGTGGTGCCACCGTCTCAGGTCTCAGTTTATTCCCTTATCAAAGTCGATCTTTCGCTCAAGCCCCCCCCCCCGTAAGTGGTCCTTTATAAGGTTTCGATTTAAAGATTTATTTCCGGGGGGTGGGGTGGGGTGGGGGGGTGCAGATTCTTCCGTCTGTGGGTGTATTGTGCTTTTTTCCCCCCTTATTCTTTGATGAGGGGCGGGTGGGTGGAGGTGGTCATGGTGGTTGTGGCGGTGGTGGTGTGCAGTTGTGATGGTGAGGGTGGAGACTGAGGGTGGCGTGGGTGGGTGGGTGGGGGGTTGAGGTGATGGTGGTTTGTGCTGGTAGCGATGGTAGCGATGGTGGTAGTGGTGTAGTGATGATGATGATGATGTGTGGTGGTGGTGGTGGTGGTGGTGGAGGTGGTGCTGCTGATCACGGTCACTACTAGCAGCAGTAGTAGTGGTAGTGGTAGTAGTGGTAGTAGTTAAAGTTGTTGTTTAGCCCCAGGTCAGTCCTGATCCAGACAGATCCATGATCAAAGATGTCCCAGCTGTGACCCTCCCATCTTTTATTCAGGCATAGTGCATCTAGGACTACATTATCTAATGTATAGTATAGTAGTTAGTATCAGTGGCTATACGTGTTGTTGTTGTTTAACCCCAGGTCAGTCCTGATCCAGATAGGCCTGTGATCACAGACAACAAGCAAATGAATCTCAACAACATCAAAACAAGAGACTGGTTCGTAGCGGAACCAGCTTCGGGTTGGGTGTAGAATTACTGACCGAATTCCTGAGAAGACAGAACTGAGTGGGAGAGGATGAGAGAAGCAGGGAAAGATGGGGAAGAGGAGATGACAAGATGGTTGTGGAGGTAGGTTGGTCAGAAGGTAGGTAGGTAGGTAGATAGATAGAGATAGATAGATAGATAGGTGGATAGAGGGATAGATAAATAGACAGATAGATAGATAGATAGGTGGATAGAGAGAGATAGATAGATAGAGAGAGATAGATAGGTAGATAGATAGATAAATAGATAGACAGATAGACAGATCGATAGATAGATAGATAGATAGAGGGATAGATAGATAGATAGATAGATAGATAGATAGATAAATACAGAAATACAGAATAGAGAGATAGATGGATGGGTTTGTAAATAGATTAATATATATATATATATATATATATATAGATAGATAGATAGAGAGAGAGAGAGAGAGAGAGAGAGAGAGAGAGAGAGAGAGAGAGAGAGAGAGAGAGAAGAGATGGAAGAAATGAAGGAAAGTAGAGATATAGAAAAAAATGATGAAAGTTGAGACGGGACCAAAGCAAGACGAGATGATAGGAGTGGATGAAGTGATAATAGAGGAGGGAATCGGATGAGAAATAAATGAGAAACAGAGAAGAAATTGTGAACAAAGGTCAGAGATTGTCATATGTTATGTTATAGAAGATGTTTGTGTGTGGATATGTGGATATATGTGTATATATGTATGAGTGTTTGTATGTGTGTGTGTGTGTGTGTGTGTGTGTGTATACATATGCATGTATATTCATATGATCATTCATATATATATATATATATATATATATATATATATATATATATATATATATATGCACATATATATATATATATATATATATATATATATATGTATACAGTATGTATATGTGTATATATATGTGAATAAATATACATACATATAAACACGCATACATACATATATATATTTATGCATATATATGTGTGTGTGTGTGTGTGTGTGGATTTGTATGTATGTGTATATGAACAGAATGTACTGAAAGAGAATGAAGAGGAAATACAATTAGGGTGACATACATTGGACCATGTTATATTGTATCCATACACATATAAACATGTGTGTGTGTGTGTGTGTGTACATACCTACATAAATATACGTACATGTTTATATATAAATGTATTTATAAAAAGTACCATCAACGCCCCCGCAACACCGACACTCCCTCCCCTGCCCAGTCTGATTCCTGTGCCAGTAGCACGTAAAAAGCACCGTAGGCCGATGCCAGTGCCACCTGACTGGCTCCCATGCCATTAGCACATAAAAAGCAGCCACTACACTCTTGGAGTGGTTGGCGATTTAGCAAGGGCATCCAGCTGTAGAAGCATTGCCAGATGCCGTGGCAGATACTGGTGTCATGCAAATGGCACCTGTGCCAGTGGCACATAAAATCCCCCATTACACTCTCGGAGTGGTTGGCATTAGGAAGGGCATCCAGCTGAAGAAAACCATACCAAATCCGACTGGAGTCTGGTGCAGCCTTCCAGCTTACCGGGCCTTGGTCAAAGCGTTCAACTCATGCCAGCATGGACAACATATTTACATTTTTATTGAAACGTGTTACTGGTTTCAAGAATTCTTTTTAGTCAATTTAGTCATGCAGAAAGGGAAGAGAAAATAAATTGAAATGCATAGACTATATCAGTTATGAATCACAGTTCTGGAAGTTCACAAGTTTTTCTTGCATAATTCGGATGGTGCTGGGAGTCGGTGTCCTGATGGTCGATGCATTAACATAGAATTGTGAGTATGTATGTGTGTATGTATATATATATGCGTTCATGTGTGTGTGTACGTGTTTAATGAGCACGTGTACATCATTGAGCTGCAAGTGTGTTACTAAAATAGTTAAGAACAATGGCATCATTTTTTAATACATTACTTTGTGTACACACACACACATATATGTATGTATGTATACACACACACATACACACAGATGCTTTAGAAAATTGTGGCATTGTCCCTAATATAAATATATATATATACATAGGTGAGTGTATTTATATGTAGATGTGGCTATATATTTATATAAATACCCACAAACACAGACGTTGCTAAAGTTCATTGTCCCAGAGAATTTTACAGAAAAACAGTGAAGAAAGAAATTCTTCAGAAGAATTACTTAAATCTGGAATATTCTTGGGTCAGCTCTCTCTCTCTCTCTTTCCACACACACACACATTCACATATACACAAACACAAATACACACACAGACATATACACATAAATATAAGTAAACATATATTCAATAGATAGAAAGACTAACTGATAATGAACACACACACACACACACACACACACACATATATAAAACCTAGCAAAAACTTTGGTAAGAAGGCAGATAGAAGTCTCCTTCCGTCAGGTAAATGGCCGTGCTCA
>NC_142956.1:529871-539871 GCF_046866305.1 Octopus bimaculoides
AGGCATCTGCCTGGCCGGTTCCTGTCAACCCGTCCCACCCATGCCAGCATGGAAGGCAGATGTTCAACAACGATGATGATGATGATGATGATGATGATGAGGGACAACTTTGTATATTGCAACATTGAATGATTTTATCCAAAGACATTTGCATAATGGAAACGTGTAGGCTTCTTGTATCATGTAATTCTATATTGAAGATTATTATTATTATTATTATTATTATTATTATTATTATTATTATTATTATTATAATCATTATTAATTCTAGTTAATGTTTTAGATAAATAGATAGATTGATTAATAGGAAGATAATGGTTATATATAGAGAGATCTGTAGATAAATAGAAAAACAGATACACAAAACGAGAGATACATAGATAGGCGTATGACACCATCTTCATTATCATCATCATCATCGTTTAACATCCGCCTGCCATGCTGGCATGGGTGCGACGGTTTGACAAGAGCTGGCCAGATAGGTATATACATACATACATACATATATATATATATATATATACTCTTTTACTCTTTTACTTGTTTCAGTCTTTTGACTGTGGCCATGCTGGAGCACCGCCTTTAGTCGAGCAAATCGACTCCAGGACTTATTCTTTGGAAGCCTAGTACTTATTCTATCGGTCTCTTTTGCCGAACCGCTAAGTTACGGGGACGTAAACACACCAGCATCGGTTGTCAAGCGATGTTGAGGGGACAAACACAGACATACAAACACATACACATATATATATACATATATACGACAGGCTTCTTTCAGTTTCCGTCTACCAAATCCACTCACAAGGCATTGGTCGGCCCGAGGCTATAGTAGAAGACACTTGCCCAAGATGCCACGCAGTGGGACTGAACCCGGGACCATGTGGTTGGTAAGCAAGCTACTTACCACACTGCCACTCCTATATATATATATAGACATATATATACATATATTTAGCAGAAGCAACAGAGTGACTTGAGGCCAGAGAATTTGATGCGTTGACAAATAGATATATATAGAGAGATAGAAAGATGATAGATTGAGATTGAGATAGATAAATGGAAAGACAGCAGTTAGATAGATGGGTAGAGGATGGCCAATGGTGTGTTTAAAATTGTTGCGTGTGTCGTCGATAACAGCAAGAATGTCACGTACACAGAATGTGTCGATGACTGCTGGAAAGTCACGTATACACAAAAAATTCCAAAGTGAAAGTGGCTGGGAGGTGGAAGGTGCGGGGTAGACTCTAAAAGGAGAAAGACGGATTGGGCCTGGGTAGGAAAAAAAGTCTGGTAGGGAGGGGTTATAAGGGAATTCACCATCATCATCATCATTGTTTAATGTCCGCTTTCCATGCTGGTATGGGTTGCATGGTTTGACAACTGATGAAGGGTCGTTCTGTGGATTACTTGTCCTGTTTTCCATTTTTTTCTCTCATTGTTTGCGTATTTAACTCATTTGTTTTCATATTTCATGTTGTTTACTGTTGAAGTCCTGTATCCATATATATAAATAGCAGCCAAATCTCCCTCAAATCAGACCCTACTCTCTTATCTATGTATATATGTATGAGCCAATGAGGGAGGCCTCTACATGATAGCTGGACCTGCTAGAAATAGCAACCAAGTCTCCCTCAAATCACACCCTACTCTCTGATCTATGTATATATGTATGAGCCAATGAGGGAGGCCTCTACATGGTAGCTAGACATGCTAGAAATAGCAACCAAATCTCCCTCAAATCACACCCTACTCTCTTATCTATGTATATATGTATGAGCCAATGAGGGAGGCCTCTACATGATAGCTGGACCTGCTAGAAATAGCAACCAAGTCTCCCTCAAATCACACCCTACTCTCTGATCTATGTATATATGTATGAGCCAATGAGGGAGGCCTCTACATGGTAGCTAGACATGCTAGAAATAGCAACCAAATCTCCCTCAAATCACACCCTACTCTCTTATCTATGGATATATGTATGTATGAGCCAATGAGGGAGGCCTCTACCAGGAAATATAGTTGCAGAAGCAATGTATAGAAAATTCAGCTTGGCTGGTCACGGCTAGCACGTCTTTCATCATGCGGTCTACTCATTTAAGGATGACCTAGTGTTAAACAGTAAGTGGCATGAGCAGCCAGTCGCACTGAGCCACCAGAGCAACCGCCCTGCTGTGCAGCCAGATAACGAGGAAAAGAGAAAGAAATTGAGTGAAAGAAAAAGTGTTGAAAAGGGAGAAAGTGAGAGAGAGAGAGAGAGAGAGAGAGAGAGAGAGAGCATCTCACCTGCCGACGAACCAGCCAACCTGCTAGTCAGTCAGCCGCTTTGGCTGCTCACCAACCGACACACGGTGCAGCAAGGAAAAACCTACTGAACCAACCGACCAACCACCCAACCAGACTGAAGAAACCTGCCAGCAGACCGTACAACCAGGAAGACCAGAATAAAAAAACGGAGAAACTCGGAGTAACGACGGCCTGCGAAGGTTAAGTTTTCAATAAATTACATGCGTATATATACATATATTAACATATATTTATATATAACTTATATGTATGTATAAATGCATATATATACGCATACACAAGCTTCTATGTATTTTACATCTATATCGGTTCCTTCGAGTTCACCTCCCACTCCAGTACTAGTTCATACTTTCTTTTCCTGCCACTTTCTCTTTCTTCTATTCTATCTATGTTTTCCCCCTCATTCGTTTCTTATATAAATCCCTCTTTCTATTCCTCAGTCACTCGCTCATTAATTTACACTCTCTCACTTCTCGTCCTTTTCCTCCCATTTTGTTTTATTCGTTCACTATGTCTCTCTCTCTATCTTTCATTCATTCAATCAGTATATCAACCTCTCTACATTCTCTATATTCTCTCTCTCTCAGTCTCTTTACTCATTTACCTCAGATTTTCCTTTCTCTCTCTCTCTCTCTCTCCTCTTTTCTCTTACTCTTTCCATTCTTTTCTCAGTGGCTGCTGGTCTTTTTACCCCTCTCTCTTTATCGCCTTCCTCGTCCTCACTATCAATCCCCCTCTTAATCACTCTCATACCATCTAAATTCTCCTCCCCTCACTCTTTCACCGTCACGCAACAACTACGCTCTCTTTCTTTCTCTTTACCTTTCTCTCACCACCGCTTTCTCTCTATCACTACCTCTCACCGCTCCTTTACGTTCAGCATTTTCCCTCTCTATATTTCTCAATCCCGCTCCTTCACACCCTCTCTTTTCTTAACACCCTCTTTCTTTCCCACGCTCGCTTCTTCACACCCTCTCTCTTTCTACATTACTCTATCATTCAATCACCACCTCCCACCGCTCTCTCTGCCTCCCACTCTCTCTTCATATCCTTTCCTCCCCTTCTCTCATCTTTCGCTCCATCTCCTATCTCGGCTTCAGTCAGAGCCTACTGTGTATATATACACATATATATACACACATATATACACACGCACGCCGTATATATATACACATACATATATTTACATGTATGTATATGTGTATATATGTATGATGAATTAAATCGTGGAGTCATTTATACACCAGGTAAGTGTTGACATTCTATACACCTTATCATTTCACTAATTATACATACATACCTGCGTATATATATGTTTATATGTGTATATAGTGCATTATATGAATGAAAGACAGTGTATTTATGTTTGTGTGTGTATATATATATATATATGTCCATACACATCCATATATATAGGATGTTAATGTGATTGTATATATATATATATATATATGTGTGTATATAGATGCATCAATACCTGTGGATATATACACATGTAGGTATGTATATTCATATTTTCATATATATATATATATATGTTTGTGTATGAATATATACACCCACACATACACATAAGATATTTAGATGTACATAGGTATGTATGTATGTGTATATATACATGTATATATATATATATATATACATACATGATGGATGAATATTACATCAATCATTCGACCTCTACTGTAAATATTGTGATAATGTCTATATATATATAAAACATCATGTATATACATATATACAAACATAGATGTATGTGTATATAATGGATCTGTATATTTGGTGTATATATACCTTTTTGTTGTGTCTTTTATTTATGGTACTATACGATCGTAGTACTTAGTGTGTATATATATATATATATAAATATAAACCTAGATCTGTGATAAATCATTATGTGCAATTGCTATATATACATGTGTGTGTTAGTATAATATATATATACACACATATATACAGGCCTTGATAAATTGTAGTAGTTTACAGGTGATAACAAGGACTACACAACACGTATATATATTCTTATACATGAATGTATATACAGTCATATACATACACACGATGGATGCTGTATTGCATTCTCTATGTGTGTGTATATATATATATATATATATATATATATATATATATATATATATAACCTTGTATGTCTATAAATTCATCTTTGTCATAAATGTTTATATATACATAATATACACACTATCTATAATATATATTATAGATCTGTGTTTATATGTATATATATTATGTAACAGGTATGTATATATGTATATAATATATGGATGTTGTATGTGAAAAGACTATACATCTTCCTACAGATATCCTGAGTAGGTAACTTCATAAATCTACACACACACACATATATACATACATTTGGCATTCAACATGATCACGTGTATATATATATATATATATATATGTGTGTGTGTATGTATACGTGCATAGATCCATATGTATATACGCACAACGAGTGTATAGAACTGTCTACATAGCTACACACCGCTTACAGTCACCCTGACATGGCACACACTGTACGGTCGTGTCTCTGTGTGTGTATATATGTATGTTTATATATCCTTGTTTGTAATCTATATACATTCTCATTTTGGTACATATACGCTCCTAGGTGTGTATAACTAGTAGGAACATGTTGCACACTCCTGACTGGATCTATGTGTGTATATATATATATATATATATATATATATATATATATATATATATATATATACACACACACGTACGTGTGTCTGATAAACAGGTGTCAATACATATATGTATGTATATGTATATACACGTATGTACATGGTTGTTGACGTGTATACTCTGTACACACACACACACACATATACACGCATCTATATTTCATTATTCTACATGCACTTGTTTATACACGTCTACTTCCTTTCAATCGCTTCTACATACCCCAAATACCCGCTTTAATACATGCATGTATGTATGTATGTGTGTGTGTATACACACACACGTTAATTTATTGTCGCCAGCTAAATATAATCCTCATAAATAGAACAGGAAATCAGATATATATATTTAAATATGTGTGTGTATATATATCTATATTAATATGTATATATATGTCTTGTATGTATATGTATGTGTTAGCACGTTTTTTTTCTATTTCGTTTGCAGTCATATATATATACATGACAGGGTATGTATATATGTTTGTGTGTATGTGGCTGTGAATATGTCTGTATATATATATATGTTTATATGTGGTGTGTGTATGTACTTATATATATATATATATCTATGTATACGTGTAGGTGTTTGTGTACACAAAGACCCTGCCGGATCCTACTTTCCCGCGTTTGAATATGCGTCTGCATACCTACACACACACACGTCTGCCTATGAAGCTGTACACACACACACACACACACACACACACGCGGCGAGCTGGCAGAACCGTTAGCACACCGGGCGAAATGCTTAGCGGTATTTCGTCTGCCCGCTACGTTCTGGGTTCAAATTCCGCCGAGGTCGACTTTGCCTTTCATCCTTTCGGGGTCGATTAAATAAGTACCAGTTACGCACTGGGGTCGATATAATCGATTTAATCCGTTTGTCTGTCCTTGTTTGTCCCCTCTGTGTGTAGCCCCCTGTGGGTCGTAAAGAAATAACACACACACACGCAGGCGACCTTCGACGTGCTTGTTTGATCCGCTCCAAACAACAGCCAAATCCTTCCTCAACTAATACCTTATTTCATCAATAAATCCTATACACATTAAGAGGTGTCTGTCACGAATGGACTCTTTGCCTTGAAAGGTCTGCTGAATCAGGTCTGACCTGAAGCCGAACAATATTTCACCACAGATGAGATAATGGCGGGAGTCGTCTCTACGATGGCCTTATATTTTGCTAGAAGTAGCAGCCATATCTCTTTCACATATGCCGAGTGCACGCATTAGGGTTGGTGACAAGAAGGGCATTCAGCTGTAGAAACTCTGTCTCAGTAACCTTGTCTGACCCATGCC
This sequence comes from Octopus bimaculoides, assembly GCF_046866305.1. Taxonomy (NCBI): domain Eukaryota; kingdom Metazoa; phylum Mollusca; class Cephalopoda; order Octopoda; family Octopodidae; genus Octopus; species Octopus bimaculoides. Next base: position 536,177 of record NC_142956.1, read on the forward strand.
AGCATAGAAAAGTGGACATTAAAATGGCAGTGATGATACATATATTCACGGACGTCAAGAATCATAGAGAAATACATCACTTATTCAAAATCCCAACAATTGTTTCTACACATTTCTACACCTGCAGTACGATGTTGTGTAATCATCATCCATCTAATGTGTAAAATGCACCTCCTCAGGTGATTGTTTGAATAAGTCCGAACAGTAAGTTGAAACGGTTGTAGAGAGTTTTCAATAAAGAATGTCGTTCATTCCATTTCCTATTGTTTATTTGATTATATAAAATCAACAGAAACTGTGGAATTCTTGATGTCCACTAGCAGGAACATTTCCACTGTATTATGTTGACATCAGGTTGCCAATAACTGTGGATGAGCTTTGCATAGCATTCTACAATAATTTTCCCCAAATATATATACTCTTTTTACTTGTTTCAGTCTTTTGACTGTGGCCATGCTGGAGCACCGCCTTTTAGGCGAGCAAATCGACCCCAGGACTTATTCTTTAGAAGCCTAGTACTTATTCTATCGATCTCTTTTGCCGAACCGCTAAGTTACGGGGACATAAACACACCAGCATCGGTTTCAAGCGATGTTGGGGGGACAAATACACACATACAAACATACACACACACATACATATATATATATACATATATACGACGGGCTTCTTTCAGTTTCCGTCTACCAAATCTACTCACAAGGCTTTGGTCGGCCCGAGGCTATAGTAGAAGACACTTGCCCAAGATGAAGGCACTGAACCCGGGACCATGAGATTGGTAAGCTAGCTACTTACCACACAGCCACTCCTGCGCCTAAAATGTGTGTGTGTATATATATATATATATATATATATATATATATATATATATATATATATACACACACACACACACACACATTTATTCTTTTATTTGTTTTAGTCATTTCACTGCAGCCATGCTGGAGCACCACCTTAAAGAGTTTTAGTCGAGCGAATAGACCCCAAGACCTATTAAGCCTAGTACATATATCGGTCTCTTTTGCTGAAGCACTAAGTTATGGGGGACATAAACACACCAACATCAGTTGTCAGGCAATGGTGGAGGTGATAGGCACAAAGACACCCAGATACGTATACACACACACACATATATGGCGTTCTTTCAGTTTCTGTCTACCAAATCCATTCGCAAGGTTTTGGTTGGCCCCAGTAGAAGACACTTGCCCAAGGTGCCACACAGTGGGACTGATCCAGGAACCATGTGGCTCAGAAGCAAGCGTCTTACCACACAGCCGCAGAAACACAACAAAACCCTTTATGGACAGGAAGTCTAACGTAATCTCATAAACCGGTTTTCCCTGGTTTTAATATACATCTTAGATTGTGCTTCCTCTTTCAGATTTGATTTGTACAAATGAGACACACAGACACACAGACAGAGTGAGTTTTTCTAATTCGAAGGATGTAAGACTGTTGACTCTCATTAACTTCTTTCCTGCCAACTTTTCCGGCAAAGAGGGTCTCAGGCAGTACATTGGCAGTGGAGGGGATCTTTAGGGAGCGCCCCCATCTGCCGAAAGAGCTCATCTGCCCCTGAATTTCGAGAATCCCGACTTCCTGCCTCTTCTCATCTGGAAGCAGGATACCTGCATGCAGTTTTGCTCCACCTTGCTGAATTTCTCTCGGAGTCATTGCCTGCACCAGTATACCCCTTTCTCTCTCTCTCTGTATGTGTGTGTATGTATGTTTATGTATATATGTATGTATATATATATATATATATATATATATATATATATATATATATAATGTGTATATATATATATATATATATGTATGTGTATAAATATGTATGTATATGTATATATGTGTGTCTCGTGGGCATCGGTACCATTTTCCTCTTTCTCCGTTCTTCCATTCTCCGAACTTTCCATCTTTCCGACGAAGGGCTACGCCCGAAACGTCATACACTCTCTCTTTCCTTTCCTGAGCGTCCAATAATACTATCCATATCACGTCCTCACTTTGTTGTTTTTTTGTTTTTTTGTTATTGTGTTTTTGAACTATATATATATATATATATATATATATATATATATATATATATATATATATGTATGTGTATATATGTGTGCATATATGTATGTGTGTGTGTGTATATATATATGTTTATGTGTATATGTATGTGTGTGTGTGTATATATATATGTTTATGTGTATATGTATGTGTGTGTATATATGTATGTGTGTATATATGTACGTGTGTGTATATATGAACGTGTGTGTATATATATATATATATGTATGCGTGTATATATATATATATATATATATATATATATATATATATGTATATATATGTATATATATATATAATGTATATAATATATATACACACTTACACATAGGTACAACATATATATATACAGCATGTGTATAGAGCTATTCCAGCCTACTTATCTCCCCAAAACCACATGCTAGAGATTGGTGTGTGTGTGTATGTATATAGTAAGAATTATTTCCTGCCTCAGTAACTCTACTTGACCTTCAGCCCCTCCCACTCCATCTCCCCTCCTGTGTATGAGTGTGTGTTTGCATAAATATATATATATATATATACACACACACATACATATGTGTTCGTACACACACATACGCTTGATCTCCTCTTCCTCCACCACCTCTCGTTATATATATATTACCTGTGCTGGCATTCTTCTATTCCTCCCCACTCCATCCCCAGGTAAACACATTGGATGTAGGTGTGCACACTTATGTGAATGTGTGTATATGTGTGTGTATATATATATATTTTTGTTTTCCTTTTATTTTCTTTCACTTGTTTCAGTCATTTGAAAATCTTTGTCGTATATGGGCAAGACAACTCATTCCAAGTCCCATTCAGGAGTGATGGTCATCGATGTTTCACCATTTCTCTGGCTTATTTAACATCATTTACCAAATCAGAAGCGAACTGAGTCGTCTCTATTCATGACTCTATGTAAAATGGTGTGAAATCCATCTTCTGGTGTGACCAAACATTGCATGCGTAGGAAAAAAATTCAAATATGAATTTGAGCTGTGTGCGTGTTGTAAACACTATCAAACACCCAATGTAAGTGCTTTTTCTAGTCCCCTGGTTGGCTGCAGTTTGACATGGTGAAGGCGACCCTCTCGAAGCGCTGAGTGACTGTAAACTTTCAGGTGTTTTAACACTTGGCGCTTTTAGAGGGCCACCGTCCAATGCTTAAAATTGCAAAGCATGGGCATTGTGTATGTGTGTTCAGTATACATACATACTGTGGAGGAGGCTGCCCAGTGGTTCAGGCAGCAGACTCGTAGTCGTGGGATTGTGGTTTTGATTCTTAGATCAGGCCTTGTGAATGTTTATTAAGGGAAAACAACTAAAACGTCACAAGGCTCCGGCAGGGAACGGTCGCAACCCCTGCTGTACTCTTTCACCACAACTTTCTCTCACTCTTTCTTCCTGTTTCTGTTGTACATATATGCATAGCAGAGTAAGCATGTAAATATGAAACAAGGTGGAGAAAATAGTGCTCAAATACCAGAGGTAGAGTAATAATCTTTACTAAAAACAAGCAGAAATACAACAAAAACTGGAACAAAGTCAAAGGATGGGGCACATCACATTAGCATGTATATATTTTATTCATGTATATGCATATACACACATGCATATATGGACATATGCAT
>NC_142956.1:542371-544871 GCF_046866305.1 Octopus bimaculoides
TTGCTATTTCTAGCAGGTCCAGCTACCATGTAGAGGCCTCCCTCATTGTCTCATACATACATATATACATAGATAAGAGAGTAGGGTGTGATTTGAGGGAGATTTGGTTGCTATTTCTAGCAGGTCCAGCTACCATGTAGAGGCCTCCCTCATTGGCTCATACATACATATATACATAGATAAGAGAGTAGAGTGTGATTTGAGGGAGATTTGGCTGCTATTTCTAGGAATAAGACACCAGTATTGGTAGCATGGGAAAACCAAGCAGTTCACCTTGTTGAATAGTTCGTGAACCAAGCAGAGATAATGTCGGGTGTGAGAGGACTCTTTGGCTTTGCTGATGGCAAGGTCACCCCAGCGGTGTTGGTGCTATGGTAAAAAAAGTACACTCGGTACACTGCGTGAAGTGGTTGGCATTAGGAAGGGCATCCAGGGATGGAAACCCTACCAAAATATGTATTGGTGCTCAGTCACTACCCCGTGCCTCACAAGACAGTGACAGATGAAGGAACAACAAAGATGCATTACTTTTCTACTCAAGAAAAAATATATACATCATCATCATCATCATCTAATGTCTGTTTATGCTGGCATGGGTTGGCTGGTAGTATTCCGCCCATGACTATCCCATCTATATTTACTTATAACAGAAACTGTGTTATCTAATTTGATGTTATTTTATTTAAAGCACTAATTAGTGATTTGAGGCTAACTTGGTTGCTATTTCTAGCATGTCTAGTGACCAGGTATCTGTTTGCTCTTTAGCCTTGTGTGTGTGTGTTGCGTTGTCTCTTGTAAATCAGTTGTGTGGGGAAGGGGATGTGGTGACAGTGGAAGATAGCCATGCTGTAACCATGGAGACAAACATGTGGCGGCGGTGGTGGTGGTGATAGCAGTGGAATGTAGCAGTCAAGTCTGCTCTGATGTTGGTGAACATCGTTTACTGCATGTAGATGTTGATGATGATGATGATGACGATGACGGTGGTGTTTAATACATACACATACATATTTATATGCTCATACGCACTCACACACGCATGTATGCAGGCACACACATGCATGTGTGTATATATATGTGTGTGTATGTAAAATGTGTATATTATATATATATTGTGTCTGTATATATATATATATATATATATATATATTGTGTGTGTTTGTGTATATATATATATATATATATATATATATATAGGTATGTATGTATAATTTATATATGTGTGTGTATAAAGTGGAGGAGAGTGGCTTAGTGGTCAGGAAATTTGGCTCACGATCGTGAGGTCGTGAGTTCAATTCCTGGCAATGCGTTGTGTCCTTGAGCAAGACACGCTCCAGTCCACTCAGCTGGCAAAAATGAGTAGTACCAGTAATTCAAAGGGGCCAGCCTTGTCACACTCTGTGTCACACTGAATCTCCCTGAGAGCTATGCTAAGGGTACACTCAGCTGTGGAACACTCAGCCACTTGCATGTTAATTTCACGAACAGGTTTTTTCCATCGATCAGATCACCTGGAACCCTTATCAGTGTAACCGATGGAGCGCAAGCTTTTATGTATCCTCTGTCTTGTTTCACTCATTGGATTACAGCCATGCAAGGACACTACCTTGGATCGGCCCTAGTACTTTTCAGTGTGGGGCTTATTCCTTTGGTCCCTTTTGCCAAACCACTAAGTTACGGGGTTTGGCAAATACTAATTCCTATAAAACATCCAAGATATCAATGGAATTATAATAGAAGACTAACACTATATCTTCTCTAAAAGAAAACTAATCATTCTGTAGAATCTTTGCCAGTGAAATACGGATCGATGAATATATGATTACAAAATTGCAGAATTATGTAATACCAGTGTATCCGAAACATGCATAAGCTGATTAAATATGTATAATGCTCTATTCTTTTGTGTTTTTTCTACTGCATTCTGTGACCTTAAACTGAATTTATTTGATGTATGAACTTTGGATTTACAAACTGGACAGGCAGGAAATTATAAAAGGGGGAAGTCCCACAATGTGATGGCTTCTGGCTGCTGATAACCTGAAGAGGGGCTTTGGAAGCATACTGCAAGGTTATTAACACCAAACATTGTTAAACTAGGCACACACACACACACACACACGTTTTGTGTACATATGTATGTTTGTGTGTATATATATAGAGTGTACATATGTATGTGTGTATATATATAGTGTTTATATGTATGTGTGTGCATATATATGTGTGTATATATATAGTGTACATATGTTTGTATGTATATATATATATAGTGTACATATGTGTGTATATATAGCGTATACATATGCATGTCTGTGTGTGTGTGTGTATATATATATATATATATATGTAGTGTACATATGTATGTGTGTGTGTATAGTGCACATATGTGTGTGTATGCATATATATTATATATATATAAGTATATGTGTGTGTATATATAGGTATACATGTGTGTTTGTATATATATATATAGCGGTATACATGTGTGAATTTGTGTGTA
>NC_142956.1:549871-560855 GCF_046866305.1 Octopus bimaculoides
ATGGATATGTACATAATATACACACATACACTAACGCATACATGCATGTATATAAACACACATACTTATATATGTATGATGATATATATGCACCCACACACGTTTATATAGACACACATATACATACATACATATATACACACAATCACATATATATTTATACACACACACACACACACACACATCTGTGTATATAGCAATCTCTGTAAAGCAGACACAGACCCACTGCTGAGGCCGTGTGTGACGACACCATTCTCAAGTACGTTCAGCCCCCCCCCCCCCCCATCGTCATCACCATCTCGTCTCAAAACCATTTAACCTCCTTTTCATAACTTCTTGAACTCCAAGATATCTTCCGGCTTAACTGTCTATGTATATATGTGTATATATGTATATGTGTTTGTGTGTGTTGCTTTCTACTAAGACCACTGGTTATTGTGGTCGAGGTGTGTATAAGCACCTTTTCAGACACTGTTCTTTCTCTTCTGGCTTCTAGTTGACTATATATATATATGTGGGCCTCACCGAGGCGATGACTACGGACCGAGACCTTTGGAAATGGGCTGTGCGTGAGAAGACCCGGCAAGCCAAGTAAGATCGTTGCCAGTGCCCCTGGACTGGTTCTTGTGCGGGTGGCACATGAGATGCACCATTTTGAGCGTGGCCGTTGCCAGTACCGCCTGACTGGCTCCTGTAGGATTTTCGAGCGAGATCGTTGCCAGTGCCCCTGGACTGGCCTGTGCGGGTGGCACATAAAAGACACCATTTCGAGCGTGGCCGTTTTCGTGCGGGTGACACGTAAAAGCACCCACTACACTCTCTGAGTGGTTGGCGTTAGGAAGGGCATCCAGCTGTAGAAACTCTGCCAAATCAGACTGGAGCCTGGTGTTGCCATCCGGTTTCACCAGTCCTCAGTCAAATCGTCCAACCCATGCTAGCATGGAAAGCGGACGTTAAACGATGATGATGATGATGATACATATATATATATATATATAATGTGCAGGTATGGCTGTGTGGTAAGAAGCTTGCTTCCCAACCACAAGGTTCCAGGTTCAGTCCCACTGCGTGGCATCTTGGGCAAGTGTCTTCTACTATAGCCTCAGGCCGACCAAAGCCTTGTGAGTGGGTTTGGTAGACGGAAACTGAAAGAAGCCCGTTGTATATATGTATATATACATGTTCATGTGTGTTTGTGTCCGTGTTTGTCCCCACCATCATCACTTGACAACGAATGTTAGTGTGTTTATGTTCCACATAGCACAGCAGTTCAGCAAAAGAGACTGATGGAATTAGTACAAGGTTTATAAAGAATAACTATTAGGATTGATTTATTCGACTGAAACCCTTCAAGGTGGTGCTCTAGCATGGCCACAGTCAAATTGACTGAAACAAGTATAAGAATAAAAGAATATAAAAACGTGTGTGTATGTATGTATATTGATATTTATTCTGTTGGTTTGCCAGCGAGACATTGGTCATAGCCACATATTGATTTCCAAGTTGTTGAGCACTCTTAGTGAACAACTGAATGCCTCAATGGCTTCAAAGACTTGGTTGAAGGATGTCTTTAGAAGCATGAAAACTGTGAAACAAGTCAAAGCCGCTGGCAAAACATTGAATTAGCTGTGAGGAAAGATTATCCCCATCATTAATTGTCTGCTTTCGATGCTGGCATGGGTTGGATGCTTAATATGACATGATCCAAAGAGCACGACGACTGTGCCAAGCTTCATTTGTCTGTTCTGGCTTGGTTTTCTATGCTTGGATGCCCTTCCTAATGCCAGCCACTTTACGGTGTTAGTTACTTAGTCCTCTCCGTGCCATGTGGCATTTGAGGCCTCAGCATCATGTCATCTCTCCCATCGGCTCTCTTTTCCGCCGCTGTCCTGGCTTCATTCCAGCTTCTCTGCCCTTCTTGTCTCTTTGCATTCTCAATGGTCCTTTGAAATGTGGTTTTAGGGTGCCCTGCTTCTCTTTTCCCCCCTCAGGCTGCCGCTGGCTGTGTGCTAAGAAAGTTACTTCCCAACCATGTGATTCTGGGTTCTGTCCCACTGCGTGGCACCTTGGGCAAGTGTTTTCTATAGCTTTGGGCCGACCAAAACCTTGTGAGTGGATTTCGTAGACAGAGACTGAAAGAAGCGTGTCATATTTATGTGTCTGTGTTTGTCCCCCCCACCATTGCTTGACAACCGATATTAGGCTTAAGAGGTCTTGGGGTTGATTTCTTTGACTAAAACCCTTTAAGGTGGTGCTCCAGCATGGCCACAGTCAAATGACTGAAACAAGTAAAAGAATATATATATACATACATACATATATATATATATATATATATATATATATGTATGTATGTATGTATGTATAGATATATATGTGTTGGGTAATTATGTGTATGTATATATATATTGGGTTTTGCATGTGGTTATGTATTTCTACATATATTTTTGCATAGTTGTATGTGTGTGTGTGTGTGTGTGTGTGTGTGTGTAGAAGAGAGAATGACCAATGCTTCCATCTTCACAAGTTGTTTGACTGGATGTCATTTTGTTTACATAATAATTTGTGATGTGTGTATATACATCAATAAATGTTTGTTAGGTTTGTATATATATATGTGTGTGTGTAGTTTATGTGTGACACATGTATATTGACATTTCGATATGTATCTGTTTACTTACCTGTTTGTGTATATGGATGTATTTATCTAATTACTTGTCTATATCACTCTCTCTCTCCCTCTCTATCCATCCATTAAGCCAATCAACTGTTGACTCATCCGTTTACCTTCCTACCTGCCCATCTCTATATCTGCCTACCTGTACACCTGCCTGTCGAGACAGATTTATACAGCTGGGCAAAAATAGACATACTGCTGCTCAGGGGTTAGGATGTTAGACTCATGATTGTAAGATTGTGGTTTCGATTCCTGGATTAGGCAACTCGTTGTGTTCTTGAGCAAGACACTCCATTTCACGTTGCTCCAGTCCAGTCAGCTGGCCAAAGTGAGTACTGTTACGGTGGACTGACGTCCCATCCAGGTGAGAATATACACCACCAGCACGGGAGGCAGACAGCTGCTCTGGCAGTGGTCATGCTCGGATGGTACAGTTAGCGCTCCACTGGCACAGGTGCCAGTCATCGAATTTGGTTCGATTAGATATATTTATTTTAACGCTGAGATGTTTTCATCACACAAAACAATTAATGACACATAAAAGACATGTGTTAATTAAATAATATTTATCTCTCACCAGATGGCGCACTTCTTTTGTTGATCTTAACTTCACTGAACAGTACACACACACACACACACACACACACACACACACACACACACATACACACACTATGTAGCAGGTTGTAACAAAAGCAGTGGTTGATATTTGAATAGCCATACCAATTCCCATGGGCTGAGATTGATTCCATGCATATTTAATTATCAATATATATATATATATATATATATATATATATATATATATACACACACACACACACACATATGATCCACTGTGAATAACATTTGGGATGTCACATTTATAAAATTCCTCAGATTTCATCTTGGAATAAAAAACATAAACTGATTTAGTTTTTGCTTCATCTCTTTCTCTTAATTAGTCTGACTCTGTCTAACCGGGTCTCGTTAACTCTTAACTCTTTTCTTATCATATTTCTCTTGAAATTCACTGTTTCTGTCTAAATTTAAGTTTGAAAATAATGATGAATTTCGTTAATTTACCCTGGTGTTTGAAATGTAAATTGACATGCAATTTACTTTGCAGAAAATATTATTTTCTCAATCAATTTAATTCTTTTGTTACCATATTTTTCTGCTGAACTTTGTTGCGATTAAATTTTGAAAGTAACGAGGGTTTTTGTAAAATAACTGTCGTTAATTAAACTAGTGTTTAAAGCATAAATTGTCATGCAATTTCGATTTCAGCTTTTAACCTTGATCACTTCAACCCTTTTGTTACCATATTTCTGTTGATCTATTCTGCATTTGTTTCAATGAATTTTGTAGACGCTGGGCCTCAGTGAGGAAATGACAAGGGATCGGAAGGGGTGGCGATTTGCTGTACTTGATAAGATGCGTGAAGTTAATTGTTTTCCTCACATACCTTTTGGGTGCCGGTGCCACATAAAAGGCACATATGCTGGTGGCACGTAAAAATCACCCAGCACGTTTATGTTAAGGAATTGGCACTCAGGTGTAGAAACCTTGCCAAAACAGACGATTGGAGTCCGGACAGCTCCTGTCAAACCGTCCAACCCATGCTAACATGGAAAGCGGACATTAAATGATGATGATGATGATGATGATGATGATGGACTGTCATTAATTAAGCTGGTGTTTGAAATATTAATTGACATGCAATTTAGATTGCAGAAAATTTTAATTTAGATCACTTTGAAAGAGGAAGATTGTATCCTAGAATCAGTGGAGGTGATATATATATATATATATGTGTGTGTGTGTGTCTGTTTGTCCCCCCAACATTGCTTGACAACCGATGTTGGTGTGTTTACATCCCCGTAACTTAGCAGTTCGGCAAATGACACAAATGAAATAAGTACTAGGTTTACAAAGAATAAGTCCTGGGGTGGATTTGTTCGACTAAAGGCAGTGCTCCAGCATGGCCACAGTCAAATGACTGAAACAAGTAAAAGAAAAGAATGTCTGTATGTGTGTGTATATTTATATATATGCCTGTATTTATAAGTCTATGTGTATGTATGTGCATATATGTTTCTATGCTTGTATAGATGTCTCTATATGTACGTGTCTATATATCTGTATATGTATGTATATATATATGTATGTTTGTGTGTGAATGTGTATATATATATATATATATATATATATATATATACACATATGTAATTTTGTATCTATGTATATTGTATGTCTATATATGTATATATATGTATATAAATATATGTGTGTGTGTACACTTATATCGAACGGCACCAAGCCACCACCAGCGACACTCCAAACATCCACCCACCCCCACGACGACCACCACCGCTGCCACCACCTCCACCACCCACAGCGTCCTGTAAATTGCATCAATAACAGTTGTCTTAATAACAACAACAACAGCAGCACCGACAACAATTTCCTATTTTTATGGTGCATAAACAAGCTTGAGATAATTATGTTTGGTAATTAGCCGCTGTATTAAAACACAGAACAATAATAACGATGATGATGATGATGATGGTAGTTGGGGTGGAGTGGAGAGTGGTAGTTATGGGGGTGGGGGTGTTTCATTCGGTGGGAATTATGCCAGGATTAGTAAATATTGACAGCGAAGGTTTCAGAGCGCCAACAAAACAACCACGGCCAGCCATACGTAGCGTGGGATATGACAGTCTCGCAGTAAATGGGGTTCTGGCTAATTGGCCTGATATTGTAGTCGAGGAGAGGCTAGCAATTACAGGAGTGTTTTATTATCCAAATGGATGAGTCAGTCCTGGGGGATGACGATATATATCATGTGGTGCTAAGAGAAAGGGGACATGGAGGTTTCTAAATGAAGTGCTGCCATGTTTGTGTGGTGAGAAGTTTGCTTTCTCACCCCCCACCCCCAATGACATGGTTTCGGATTGAATCTTGCTGTATGGTACCTTGGGTAAGTGTCTTCTACCATAGCTTTGGTCCGACCAAAGTCTTGTGAACAAATTTGGTTGACAGATACTGAGAGAAGCTTGTCTTTAAAGTTCCGGTGATGGTTCCACAAAAAGCACATAAATTTATCGACCCTGAAAGGATAAATGGCAAAGTTGACCTCGGCGGAATTTGAACTCAGAACAGAGTGACGGGCAAAATACTTGCTAAGTGTTTCGTCCAGCATACACATTCATACACACTCAACATAAATTGCTCACACATACGGAAGACAACACTGCACCACACACACACACACACACACACACACACACACACACACACACACGCACACTGACGCACAGACATGACACAGGAAGAAATCAAATTTATTACTTTCTACAAAAGAAGAAGGAACGGAGCAGTGTGCCAGCATTTAAATTCCGAAACTACAGTTGCCATGGTGATTGTTTATTAATTGTTTTATACTTGCAGTGGTGGTGGGTGGAGTGGGGGTGGGTTTCATGAGTGCAAAAACTACACACACACACACATATATATATACTAACACACATGTATATATATTCATTTAAACACTTTGGCAGTTTTGTGTGTGTGTGTGTGTGTATGTGTGTGTGTGTGTATGTGTGTCTGTTCAATATGTGTGTATCTGTCAGATGATTCATCATCATCATCATCATCATCATCATCAAACATCCACTCCTCTATGCTTGCGTATGTGTGTGTGTGAGAGAGAGGGTGTGTGCATGTATATACACACACCCATGTGTATATACCTGTGGGGTATATTAATATATATGGTTAGTTTCAGCTTTGTGTCTGTCTTCATATACATTAAATGTGAATGTTTCATATCTACACACACACGTCTGTGAGTGTGTGTATGTGTTAGGAGTGTATATGTGTGTGTGTGCATGTTAGGAGTATGTATGTGTGTGTGTTTATGTGTTAAGAGTGTATGTTTGTGTGTGTGTTAGTGTATATATATGTATATATGTGTGTGTATATATATATATATATATATATATATATATATGTACATATGTGTATATATATATATAAATGTATATATGTGTATATATATATGTACATATGTGTATATATATATATAAATGTATATATGTGTATATATATATGTACATATGTGTATATATATATATATAAATGTATATATGTGTATAAATATATGTATATATGTGTGTGTGTATATATATATATATATATGTATATATATATATATATATATATATATATATATGTACATATGTGTATATATATATATAAATGTATATATGTGTATATATATATGTACATATGTGTATATATATATATAAATGTATATATGTGTATATATATATGTACATATGTGTATATATATATATAAATGTATATATGTGTATATATATATGTACATATGTGTATATATATATATATATAAATGTATATATGTGTATAAATATATGTATATATGTGTGTATATATATATATATATGTGTGTGTGTGTGTATATTTATATGTCTACACACAGACAACTTCACACACACACTTCTACAAGCACACACTCACACACACATGCACGCAAATATTTCTACCTAAGTCAACGGCTGAGATTTTAATATAGCTGATATTAAAACACATTAAACATTATAAATACTAATTTGCGATTAAACTCAACCGCTCGACCTCTGACGGTTTCGAACCATATATCGACTACTTCTCTCCTGCGAAACCACATAACTCACCGATTAAACATCAAAGCAGTCGTGGCCGTTCATTGCTGAAATTAGCTTCTATAAATATTTAACTGTTCTATTTCATCTCCAGAAAAATCACACGTGTTTCACAGACTATTTGTCACCCCCTTGGCACCTGTGCACCCTGTTGCTCCATCTTGCTGTCTTAAATTGGCATTAATGATTGTCTTTAGTTCTGGAAAGTTCCAGTTTTGACAATTTACTAGGTTCTCCGTCTGGAATATATATATATATACATCAAGCTTTCTCTCTCCGTGTTTGTGTGTGTATGTATGAGTGTGAGTATATATATACATATATATATATATATATATATATATATATATATATATATATGTATGCACATATACAAGTGTGTATGTATGTATATATATATATATATATATATATATCATCATCATCATCATCATCATTGTTTAACGTCCGCTTTCCATGCTAGCATGGGTTGGACGATTTGACTGAGGACTACACCAGATGGCTACACCAGGCTCCAATCTGATCTGGCAGAGTTTCTACAGCTGGATGCCCTTCCTGACGCCAACCCCTCCGAGAGTGTAGGGGGTGCTTTTACGTGCCACTGTATCTTCATATGTATGTGTGTGCCTATCTCTCTGTCTCTCTCTTTCTCTCATTCTGCTCCTCCCCTCTCTCTCTTACTACACCTTTACACTCACACATGCAACATGCACACATATACACACATACATACACACCTCTCTTTTACTCTACTTTTCTATATATCTGTCTCTTCCCCCTCCTCTCTATTACCCTCTGTATCTTATTGTGCTTTTACACACACACATCTACACTTCCTCTCTAGTCTCTTGTCTCTCCCTCCCTCACTATCTATCTATCTTTCTATCTAACCCCACCTTTTCTCTCCACCCGTGTACCCTTACCCCCCCCACCCCCATTCCACAGCTGTCTCTAATTAACCAAACCCCATACACACACACGCCGCACCAGACACCACGCTCCACACACCTTCACTACTACAAACTCTAAGGCAAACTTCCTGATGCAGCAGTTAACAACAACACCCAATTGCACCACCCCTCCTGCCCCGCTGCACACATGTGCAGCTTCTCAACACTAGTGACGCCGCCATGCAGCCGAGCCAGATGATAAAATATGCACGTCGGTCGGTGTGGCATTTGCAAGATGGCTTTTAGAGATGATGCGCGCGTGGATCAGATGCTGGCATCTGCATGGCATTTCGAAGACACGTTGCACTCGAGGCCAACATACCTTTGTTGCAGTTTTGGAAAGAATAATTTCCCTTTTTTTTTTTTTTTACATTAAACAGAAATGTTTTAGAATAAATTTGGCAGAAGAAAACAACAACCCCAGCAGGGGGGGGGGCTGGGAGGGAGTGTAAAGGAACACATTGTCCTGATAGATATTTGTAATATTCATAACAAACATCATAACATTTGCTCTATTTACATTCACACACACACACACACACACACACAGACGTGGCTGTGTGGTAAGAAGCTTGCTTCCCAGCGACATGGTTCTGGTTTCAGTCCCACCATGTGGCACCTTGGGCAGGTACCTTCTGCTATAGCCTCAGGCCAACCAAAGCCTTGATAGATGGAAACTGAAAGAAGCCCATCATATATATGTGCGTGTGTGTATGTGTATTTGTCCCCCCCTCATCACTGCACAGGCGTGGCTGTGCGGTAGGAAATTTGCCGCCCAACCACATGGTCCTGGGTTCAATCCTCCTGCATGGCACATTGGGCAAGTGTCTTCTGAAAAGCCTGTTGCATGTGTGCTTAATCCCTCCTTTCCCAGGGCTTGTCACGTGTCTGGGGGCCAAATACAGACACCCCTACAGACAATGGTTTTTCCACACAGTTTCTGTCTACCAAATCCGCTCTCAAGACATTGGTCATTGGCCATCGCCCTGCGGTGGGGCTGATCCCAAAACCATGGGGTTGCCAAGAGATTTTCTTAACCACCCTGACATAGCTGCACATATTAAAAGGACCTGCTGTACTTGAACACATGAACCTCAGATCCACCCATAAGGTTAACTCATAAAAGTTTGATGCTCAACCGACTGATTTATGCATTTATACTGCATTTCTCTTTATTGCATGTGCACTTAATGCAAATAGATGCATCTGTAGTGTTTTACGGATTCACAGGCCAAACAAAGTGAAAGATGCATTTACGATGCATTTCTCAGTGATTTGATGTGCATTTGTTGTAAATAGCATTGGTGCATTTCAAAGCTCCGTGCATCAAAAATACAAACATGCATCAATTTTGCATTTCTTGAATGTTGTGTGCTCGGCGCAAATAAATATTGCAGCACTTTGAGAGCTTGTGCATCACATGTGCAAATATGATGCCTTTCTCAGCTTATGTGCACACTCTATGTAAACAGTTGGTGCATTTTAAAGCTTTGTGTGCATCAGAAATTGCAAACATGCATTGATACTGCATTTTCCAAATAGGAAGCATTCAAAATAAACAGCATTGCTTCATTTTAAACATTTGCACATCAAATCTGTAAGTGAGTGCATCACCATTGTTTTTCTCGAAGAATGATCTACACAAAATGAATATATATATTTATTGTATATTATACACTTTTTTTTACACATACACACACACACTTAAATAAATATAGATGTATATATATATATATGTGTGTGTGTGTATTTTATTTGTATTTGCACATGTATACGTGTGCATGTATGTATATGGGTTTGTATGTATATATGTGTGTGTACATAAATATTTATCTGTATTTCTATATACATATATATATACACATATATGTATGTGCATGTGTGTATGTAGATTGTTGTGTGTGTATATGTGCGTTTTCATAAATATCTATATGTATTTCTCTTTGTATATATGTGTGTGTGTATGCATATATATGTGTGTGTACACACGCACAAATATGGACAGATAGTTAGATAGATAGAAAGTAAGACAGGTAGAGATGTGTGTGTGTGTATATGTATATCCATATGTGTGTGTTTGTTTATATATTACCTATAAGTACATGTGTAATTAATTATTTAGGTAAGCAGATATTTTATTACTAAGAAAAAGTTGATTGTGACTTTGAAGCCACTGATGAAGGCTACGTAACTGAAACTTTGAAGTTACTGTCATCCACTCCCTTGTAAACTTGAAACAAAATATATTACTCTACTAAAAAATATCAAACGATCCATCAGTTTGATGTTTGTCCTTATATAAAAATCATACAGAGAAACAAATATTGATGGACACACAGACAGAGAGAAAGTGAATCGTAGACGGATCCAGAGATGTGTATATAGAGATGAGTGATAGAAAATAGAATGGAAGATGTTCTTTATTTAAAGTCACTACAATTGTTTCGACGCATTTCTACACCTTTAGCACACTGGTGAGATGTTGTGTAAGCATTGTCATCCATCCAAGGTGTAAAATGCACTTCTTCAGGTGATTGTTTAAATAAATCATTCATTAGATCTTGCTCTCGTGTCAATCAGTGTGAGAATGCAATGATTTTTAATGAAGACTGTCGTTGATTCCATAGCATTCAATCCGACCATATCCGGCCTAAATATTGTATCTGTTT
>NC_142956.1:561355-566355 GCF_046866305.1 Octopus bimaculoides
TTGTATCTGTTTTATGCCCCAACCAGCCAGATGTAGCTTCTCACACCTACCCTACAATGTTCTTCTAAAAAAATAAGTAATCACCTCATTGAAATCTCAAAGCTGTGAGATTTAATGCGTGATTAATTGGAAACTGTGAATAAATAAGGATTACGTTTAAGAAAAGAATTTGAATGCGAAACGGTTAAATAAACTCTACAGATACTATGAGGTGAAGTCACATGGCTCAGTGACTGTTAGAGCATCAGGCTCACAATCATGAGGGAGTGAGTTCGATTCCTGGACCAGGCTGTGTGTTGTGTTCTTGAGTAAGACACTTTATTTTACGTTGCTCCAGTTCACTCAGTTGTAGAAATGACTTCTGACGTCACTGGTGCCAAGTTGTATCGGCCCCTTTGCCTTTCCCTTGGAAGACATCGGTTGCATGGAAAATCGTGGCTCCTATGCATGGGCGACTGTTGGTCTTCCATAAACAACCTTGGCCAGACTTGTGCCTCAGAAGGGAACTTTCTAGCTCCAAGGTGCCAAGCAATGGGATTGAACCTGGAACAATATGGTTAGTAAGCAAGCAAGCTACTTACCACACAACCACTCCTGTGCCTATATATATATATATATATATATATATATATATATATATATATACACACACGCATATATATATACACACACACATACACACACACAGATATATATTGAGTTTCTACACCAGGTTATTAGTTTTGTAAGGCCCAAATGAAATATTAACATATGTATGTATATATATATATATATATATATATATATGCACTCACCTATACGCACTGGTACGTATATATGTCTATACAGACTCCCGTACATCCACCCTCATCCAACCACACCCTGCTCCCACCATCCACCCTGTAAACATGGTGTTTGGTTCCAAGACATTTTACCAGTGTTTTAGGGAGTTGCATTAGTGTAGGCTGAGTGGAGTGGGGTTGGGGGAGGGGGCAGAGATTTGGGGTGGGTGTTGGGGGAGGGGGTACGGATAGGAGTAAAATGGGGGGTGGAAACATCTTGTACTTTCCACCCACCCACCCATCTAGCTGCTGAATTATCTCTGCAATCCAGTGTACATGCACACACACTCACACACACACATATACGCTTTATCAAACTTTCACATACATACATACATGCACAGAAACGCATACACGCACACACACATGCAAGCACACTCACACAAACGCACACACATGCAAACACACTCTAACAGACACACAAACACATTCACAAACGTACACACACGCACATATAAACGCATATATACACAAGCACACACACACACACATACAACCACACACATATATGTGAACATGCAAAGGTGCACACACAAACACATACAAAAGTATACATATCAACACAGACATATATACATGTATAACCACACACACACACACACACGTGCACACACATATGAAAGTACATACCAACACAAAGGAACACATAGACATAAACACACACACACAGAGATAAACATGCATTTGAAACCCAACACGGTTTCCTTGTCCCCTCAGCCGTGCACTTGCCCTTGTTGCCATCAACCCCCCCCCCCCCCGGCAGCACCACCCTCGCCACGCAAAGTGGCGAGGCTCTTCTAAGAAACGAGCCAAGATCACGGTGAACTAACGAGCAAACATCGGTAATTAAAGCCGGCTTTGCACATCGCGAAACATCTGGGGGTAGACACACACACACACACGCTGCCTTCAATCTACCCCTTTTAATCTACCCCCTTTTTACTACATTCGCTGCACACATCAGTCACTGATATCTTAGATACTCAGCTGGGGGCTGCTGAACACACCATCCCCACCGCCGACTACCCTCCGCCCTTCGTTTGTCTGTCAGTGGATGTTTTTCTATTAATTATCTTGTTTCATCACCTCCCTATATACCTGCCTATCTACCTATCTGTCTGTCTGTCTCTCTCTCTCTCTCTCTCTCTGTATATATCTATCTGTCAATCTATCAATCTGTCTGTCTGTTTTTCTAATTGTCTGTTTGCCTGTGCATGTGTGTGTATATATATATATATATATACCTTTGACTGCGGCCATGCTGGAGCACCACTTTTAGTCGAGCAAATCGACCCTAGGACTTTTTGCCTAACCGCTAAGTTATGGGGACATAAAACACACCAGCATTGGTTGTCAAACGATGTTGAGTGGAACAAACACATACATACATACATATATATGTGTGTGTGAGTGTGTGTGTATATAATTCTCCTCTCTCTTTCTCTCTCTCTCTCTCTCTCTCTCTCTCTCTCTCTCTCTCTCTCTCTATATATATATATATATATATATATATATATATATATATATATATATATATATACGACATTCTCTATATACATGCCATCATTCAACATACGCACCACATGGTCCTCCCCGCCTCTCTCTATATATATACATATACACACGCCCCTCCCATGCATTATCTACGCACCTCATGTAACTTGACCTTCCGTACCCAGACGAAATCCTTTGTCTGCTGGTCTCTCACCTCCTTCTACCCTGTTTCCACCCTCAAACAGATGTACCCTGACGATAGCTCCACCCTCAATGAGCATCTCTTTTTGTCACATGGCAGGAGCATGCTCCCCCCCTCTCTCTCTCTCTCCCTCTTCTGTGTGTATGCAGGTATGGTGTATCTAGGACTACATTGTCTAATGTATATAGTATAGGAGTTAGTGTTAGTGGCCACAATTGTTGTTTTTGTTGTTTAGCCCCAGGTCCAGTCCTGATCCACTCGAGAGACCTTTGGTCAAAGACATTTCAGATTCCAAGAAAATTTCACACTGGAATCGTTGCTTCAATGATTTGTGTCTGGCGGCAAAAGAGCAGAGCCTGGCATTTGCTGTTGTTTCTATGTAGGTCGGCAGGGTGGCTGGCATAGCATCCGTTCTTGTGTTCCTGGAATCATAAACACTACATTCTACAATGCCTCAGTTCCCCCCCCCCCCCTCCTCCCCCTAGCTGTAGCGTATAGAACAAAGGTACCACCAGATCAACTGGAAGAAGTGAATTATGGCAGAGATTGGTGTATTCTCATCCAGGAGAGATTTACACCTCATCTTTTTGCTTGAACTGTTTCGTTAGCATATTGCTGTTGAAATACGCTGCTTTTCTGTAAATTTATTTACAAAATAACGAGGAATTTAATCAAATTAACTTGGTCATTATTAATTAGGTGTTTGGGACATAAAAATTAAGATGAAATTTTTTTGAGAAGTTTTATATTTAGATCACATTAATCCTTTTGTTGCTGTATTTCTGTCGAATTAGACTGAGTTTAATTTTTGAAAATGATGAAGAATTTATTAAAATAATTTTATCGTTAATTAGTTTGATTAACCCGAAATTTTGATGGAAGACCGTCTTAATTTCGATCACTTTGACCCTTTTGTTGGCATATTTTTGGTTGAAATGCCTTTGTTTCAATTCATATTGTCAAATAACGAATAATTTAGTAAAATAATTTTGTCATTAATTAAATCTGATATTTGGAGCATAAATTAACAGGAAATTTGGATGGAAGAACATTTTGATGTAGATTCTTTTATCATAAACCCAAGGGTCAGTCTCAGTTAATGCAAAAAGGGGTTGACATCTGGCAAAGTTTGGTCGACCCGAGTCTATAGTAGAAAACACTTGGCCAAATGCCACGCAGAGGAACTGAACTTGGAAAGCTGTGGTTGGGAAGCAGGCTTCTTACCTCACAGCCACACCTGCACGTCTCCACACAAACACGTGATGATATATCTAAAGTGTGTGTGTGTGTGAGTTTGTTTGTTGTATACCCACATTGTTTGACAACTAGTGTTGGTTCGTTTACGTCCCCACAGCTCAGAGATTTGACAAAAGCGACTGAGAGAATAATTACCGGACTTTAAGAAAGCACGGGTACTTGGTTCAAGGTGTCCGACTGAAACCGTTTGAGGCAGTGCTCCAGCATGGCCACACTGTAACGACTGAAACGAAAGATAGAAGTGACATACACGTACGTGATCTGCAACAGAGCATAGAGAAATGTGTTGGTGTGTATGTGTGTATATATGTATATATACATATATATATATATATGTGTGTATATTTAGGTTCAACAACAGAGCATGAGAATTGTGTATGCACATGCGTGTGTGTATATATCTGTATGTATGTATGTATGTATGTGTGTATATCCAGTTTATAGGAATATACACACATCGCTTCTCTGATTATAAAGTGGTTTATACTTCCCCAAATTTTCATTCATACAAAGACACACACACACACACACACACGTGAACCCACCCATGCCCTCCCATTCACATCACAATTGTACAGTAGACACTTTACTTCCTCCTCTACATTCCTTTCTTCCTTCCTTCCGACAACACCAATATCTACACTCACACACACACACACACACACCCACATATATATATATATATATACATTTGCGTGTCTATTTGAATCCGTTTCCTTTTTCTATAGCCCTACCTACATACATATAGCCTTTTGTCTGTCTGTCTGTCTTGTCTATAAACACATGCGCACACACATACACCACACACACAAACACACACACATTAATTCATACATATTAATCTACCACTTCCTCACACACACACACACACACACACACACATGGTCACATCCCAACACACAGCCTGTATCATTCTATTTCATGTATATAAACACAAATAAGCACACACACACATACATGTATATAGATCCACACATGCGCATACATACAAGCACATACACATAGCCTGTATCACTGTGTGTGTGTGTGTGTGTGTGTTGGTATGTGAATGTATAGCTGTGTGTGAGAGAGAGGATGTATAGCTGTGTGTGTGTGTGTGTGGATCTGGTGGATTAATATGTGATACTCACACACACATGTAAATACAGGCATACATGCATTTTATTCATTGTACCCTCCTGTACACACACACAAATACATCCTAATCCACTTTCTCATGTACATAT
>NC_142956.1:568855-578855 GCF_046866305.1 Octopus bimaculoides
TTATTATCATTATCATTATTATTATTATTATTATCATTATTATTATTATTATTATTATCATTATTATTATTATTATTATTTTGAGATCCATAGACTGAGGAGGTCTGTGTGATCGACTTATCTCTCCCCTCCTAAAATTAGAGAGAATTATTATTATTATTACAAATGGTAAGGTATTGATATTATTATTATTAAATTCCACCGAGGTCAACTTTGCCTTTCATCTTTTCGGGGTTGATAAATTAAGTACCAGTTACGTACTAGGGTCGATCTAATCGACTTCCCCCACCCCCCCACCCCCCCCCCAAAAAAATTCGGGCCTTGTGCCTAGAGTAGAATCCATTATTATTATTATTGTTGTTGTTGAAGGCAGTGAGCTAGAAGAATGGTTCGGATGCCGGTCGAAATGCTTCGTGGTATTTCGTCTGCCACTAATTTGTAAAAGATCGGTGTCTTTGTGTCTAAATTAGAAAATATTTTTGGCCTCTCAGCGCCTGGTATCAAGCTACTACCCCCCACCCGCGCCAGCTCACGGTTGAGGGGGGGGGTGGACCTTTTCTTCGTCTTGTAAGTTATGCGGTGGCCTTATTTGTACCTGTCTTCATCGTCGTCATCGTCTTCATGTAGCGTCCGTTGTCCATGCCAACATGGGGAAACATGTTAAATGATGTGGACGAAGAGGTTTGCTCCGAACCGTCCAACCCATGCCAGCATGGATAGACAGACAGATAGATGGATTGATTGATAGAGAGAGAGGGGCAGGTAGGTAGGTAGGCAGGTAAATAGACCAAGAGATGGATGGATGAATAGAGATAGGTTGATAGATAGATAGACACAGTTAGACACGATGGAGAGACAGATAAACGGGTGGATGGCTGATTAGACAGGCAACCTGATAAGCTACCCTCCACCCCGAATAGTGAAACAGCTAGACGGAGAGATATATATAACAAGCAGAGAGAGAGGAAAGGAGGATGGGGGCCCCCTGAAAGCTCTACAAATAGTTAGGAGGTGTACGTTGACAGCTGGATATGGGGGTAGATAGCAATATAAGGGGGTGGCGAGAGAGAGGGAGATGCACACAGAGTCAGGTAGACAGTGGAGAGGAGAGAGAGAGAGACAGACAGACACACTGACACACAGGCAGGAGGACATAAGAGACCCAGAAACTCACACCAAATGTTTATTGTCTCATTTTTCTGTCTGTGTGTTTTAAACTTGTGTTGAGTCATTGGCGGTGGCGCAAAGGGTGTTACATGAGCGGGTGGGAGCGGCGGAGGCGGTGGTGGTGGTGGTGGCCGTGGCGGTAGAACATTTAGGGTACGATTTTTGTGTTTTAGGGGAGATTTTACTGCTATTTCTAGCAAGTGGAGCAACCACGTGGAAGGCGCCTGGTGATGTCAGATGGCTGTAGTTGTTATTGTTGTTGTTGTTTAACCCCGAGCCAGTCCTGATCCAGTTGAGAGACCAGTGATCAAAGATGCTCCAGCTGTGACCATCCCGTCTTTTATTCAGGCATAGTGTACCTAGGACTACATTATGTAATGCATAATATAGTAGTTAGTATTAGTGGATAGAGAGGTGTCGTTTAGCCCCAGGTCAGTCCTGATCCAAACAGGCCTGTGATCAAAGACATTCCGATTGTGACCATCCTGTCTTGTGTTTCTTAATATACACAGCACATTTGAGATAGTTGTCTAGTGTGTCCTTCAAGATATGGATTTTTAAAGGTAGATTTGGCTGCTATTTCTTGCCTGTTGATGGGACTGCATGAAGGCATCCTTTGTTGGCTTTGTGGAAGATGGGGGAAGATGAGGATGGTGATGGTGATGGTGTTAATGTCAATAATAGTATTGTTGACGTCATTGGCAGTGGTGGCGGTGGTGGTGTTGTGCTGTAGGAAGGGAGGTAGGGGACGGGTGGTGGTGGAAGTAGGAGAGTTTAAGGCGGGGGTGGTGGGGAGAAGGGCATGACTGGATCCAGGATTTATTGTGTGTGTGTGTGTGTGTATATGTCTTTGTGAATGTATGTAGATGTGTGTGTTTGTACATGTGATTTAATGTAGATGTGTGTATGTATGTATGTATATATATATATGTGTGTGTGTATATATATATATATATATATGTGTGTGTGTGTATGTTTAGTGTACATGTATATATATGTATGTGTGTATATGTGTGTGTGTGTATATATATATATATGTGCGTTTTGTGTACATGTATGTTTGTATATGTATGTGTTTGTGTGTATGTTTATATGTATATTGTGTGTATCTGAGTGTGTGTGTGTTGAAAGTTTGAGTGGGCGGCCAGATGGACACTGTTTATCAGCAACAGAGGGGGTGGGGTGGGGCCTGTATGAATAATGGTGGTGGTGGTGGTGGTGGTGGTGATGTAACAAAACAAAGCACATCACAGTTGATGAGGTCATTTGGTGAGGCGGAGGCAGGCAGTGGGGGTGGTCATGTTGGGGCTGGCATTGTCTGGTGTCTGTTCCCCATCTTCCATCTTGTTTTCAGCTAGTAGACTCTGTGGCCATGCTGGGGCACCGACCTTGAAAGGTGTTAGTCGAATGAATCGACCCCCCCCCACCAATCGTTACCTAATCCCGGGTATTTATCCTATCAGTCTTTTATGCTAAGTTACAGGGGATGTAAACACACCACCACCGGTTGTCAAATGGTGGTGGTGGGGAGTAACACAAATACAAACACAGCAGGCTTCTTTCAGTTTCCATTTACCAAATCCAATCGCACATCTTTGATCAGCCCAGGGCTATAGTAGAAGATACCTGTCCAAGGTGCCACGCAGTGGGACTGAACCCAGGACCACGTGTTTGGGAAGCAGGCTTCTTACCTTCACAGCCATGCTTGTGCCTATATAACATTTTTGTTCTAATTCATGTAGCCCCGTACATATGTGTGTGTGTGTGTGGGCATGCATGGTTTTGTGTGTGTGTGTGTGTGTGTGTCTCTCCTAATCTTGCATGATAGTTGTAAATGAGAGTCACTGTTATACTAGCAGTGTTGTGTCTCTCCAATCTTCCATGAAAAACATGTCGGGCCGAGGAGAAAACTTTACAAAAAAACCTGCCTCAATAAAATTTGCCTGACCCATGCCAGCATGGAAAAGCGGACTTTAAAAAGATGATGATGATGATGATGATCTATATTCGTTTGGTTTTCTGTCTGTTTTTCCCACTTTGTGGCATGGATCGGATGAGATGTTACCGAGACAGAATTTCCTACAGTTGGGATGCTCTTTGTGTCACCAACCTTTAATGTTTTCATTTCCTAAAAGAAGAGATTTTTTGCTGCTGCTGTCACGAACGGAGATTATTGACAAACATGTTTTCTCGATTCTTGGGGCTTTGCGGCATTCACACGCGTACACGGTGGGGGCAGGGGGCACTCTACGTGTCGCCCATCCACACCACCCAACCCTACAATGTTGTCCTTTTCCATACAGATGCATCACTCACCCCTGCTCCAGGGCCACACCCTTCACTCCTATCATCATCATCATCATCATCATCATCATCATCATTCTCTTTGTTTTTCCCAATCCAGCCAACGTTCTGTTATGTTTGCACGACAGACATGGGTGTACATCTCATCCTATGCACACACCCACATAAGTGCACGCGTGTGCACTCGTCTCTTTGCATTTACTAATCTCAATACGTACACACACACACACACACACACGCGCTATAAACGTATGTACAAATATATACACACACACATGCGTATATATATATTCTCTTTTACTTGTTTGAGTCATTTGGCTGATCGTGGAGACCAGCAATTTAAAGACGGCCCAGTTGTGGCCTTCCCATTTTACCTCTGTTTTCCTAAGGCACGAAGGACAGTTTGAGATTTGGCTGCTATTTCTAACGCATCTAACTGCTTGGATGTCTCCCCAGCAGTGCGTGTGTGTGTGTGTAACTCTCACCATTCAGTACCTCTTACCCCTCCTCCTTGTTTAGGTAACCCCTTCCCCAGCCGCCACCACCATCATCATCGTCATCACCATCATCACCATCATTTTGCCTCCCACACTTATTGTTGTTGCTTCATCACTCTCTCCTCCCACCACCACCACCACTGCCACCTCCATGGTCCACCATAGTTTTCCTCTTCCATGCTCCCTATCCCTATGTACAGTGTCAGTGTGGGTGTGTGTGTATATATATATGTTTGTATATCTATGTGTGTGTGCGTATATATGTGTGTGTGTGTGTATATATATGTGTGTGTGTATATATATGTGTGTATATATGTGTGTGTATATATGTGTGGGTATATATGTGTGTGTATATATGTGTGGGTATATATATTTATATATACCCACACGTGTGTGTGTGTCTGTATGTCTGGGTATATATATAATGTACACACGCATATAAACACATGAATGTATGTTTTCGTGTGTGTGTGTGTGTGTAAACATGTGAATTTCTCTGTGTGTGTGTGTACGTACAAGTATACATATGTATATACTGTATGTAAATATGTGTATATATACACACATATATCTCATCACACATGTATTCAGTCAACCCTTTACTCTCTCTCTCTCTCTCTCTCTTTCTCTTCATCCACACAACACACACACACACACACCTCCCTCCCTCTCTCTTCATTCCATACATACCAAACACCACAGCCACAGGCACTGCTGATTGCTGTAGTAGTAGTAGTAGTGGTAGTAGTAGTCGCAGTGGTGGTGGTGGTTTTGTATTTTGTAGTAGTGTGGGTTACAGTAATCGTGGTTAAATTGTTGTTGCCACAGACGTAGTATATATAGAAAAATGAGTGGTGTCCTGTCTTTTGGTATGGGTGGTAGTGCTGCTGCAGCTAGTATCTCACCCCTGTTGTGGCTTGTGTGGTAGTAAAAGTATTAACCCCTTTCCCAGAAGTGGTAACAGCAACTTAACAGTATTGGTGGTCGTGGTTGGGGTGGTAGTTGTTAGTAGGTCTCGTAGTAGTTGTGGTAGTGGTAGTGGTTGTGGTTGTTAGTGGTGCTCTAGAAGTTCCATCTGTGTTGTTGCTGTGGTGGTTCCCAGAGAAGTGGTGATGGGTTCGTCATTTCCACCTTCCCCCACCCCCACCCCCGCCGTGACCATCCAGCCTCCATGTCTCACTGAACAACAACCTCCCCCCCTCACCCCCGCCGTGACCACCCCGCCTCCACAACACTTCCCTCTTCCTTGTCTCTACCTCTTACTATCACTTCCACACCGAGACCTCTCTCTCTCTCTTTCTCTCCCCCCCTACACTTTCTCCTGTCTCTCTATTTCCTCCCCTTCCACCACCGCCGCCCTCCTCCTACCACTCTAACTTAAAGCTTAGGCCTTCCCCCTCCCCCCGCTGGCCACCATTCATACTCCTTCGCCACCACCGCCACCACTTCTCTACTACTGGTGCCTGCTTTGCTTTCTTCCTCTTCCTCTCCCTCACTGTGTTTGCCGCAGCCCCTCACCCCCACCCCCTCCCACCGCCACCACCACCACCACCATTCAGCCATCCATGAATCCCATCCACCTAACTCTCACCAACCAACCAGCCAGCCAGTCAGCCATTCCATCCTATCACCCTCTCTCCCTGTTATTTAAACCCCACCCACCACCGGCACTGCCACCACCACCACCACCACCATATCACTGTTTCCCATTCACACCCACACTTCCATCCACTCTCACCTCTCCCCCTTTCTATTTCACCACTACCGCCTCCGCCGCCGCCGCCACCACCACCACATGTTTCTCATTTACACACGCACTCTCCCTCCCTCTTTCTACCTGTGTGTGTGTGTCTCTCTCTCTTTGTGACTGTTTCTTTGTTTCTCCATCCTCCCTCTTCCACCAGCACCATATCTCCTTCTCCCTCCCTCCCTCCCTTCCACCTCTCTCTCTCTCTCTCACCTTTTCCCTTTCTTTCTCTCTCATATCCCAACACACACACACAGAAGTCACACAAGAGTTTTTCTTCTACCAGGCTTCCATAAACCTCCTCCTCACCACACACACACACACGTACACACACATCTATGTACGCAAAGTGACATATACATAGATTCTCCATCCTTCAACACTGCTAAACTCTGTATGTGTGCGCGTGTGTGTGTCTGTACACGCGTGTCTGGCTGTGTGAGTGTGACTTTGGGAGGAGGAGGAGGAGGTAAAACGGTAGAGAGAGAGGGAGAAGTTACTTTACCAAGAAGGGTGAGGGACGGAACCTGCTCTCGCACTTTGCAGGACGGTCCGCACAGGATTAAGACGCATCTCTTGCTTCTGGGGGAGAAAGAACATCAACATCTAAACTTAACCCCTTTTGGAATTTAAACCCTTACGAAAGAAAAAAAAGGACCCTTACTGCAATTGTATATATATATATATCTTACTAGTATATATATTATTGCATATTGTACGTATAATATACTTTATATATATATATATATATATATATACACACTGGATTGGAAAAACTAATTTCTTTGAGAAAAGAAAACATTACCTTTTTGGATAATTTTGCTTTTTACACTCACGTATGTATATCAATTACTTTTACTACACACTTAATCGAGGATATTAATTTATAACACACACACACACACACACAGACATATATATACGATCCATCACCTTTTCATTATAGTGTTTTTTTTTTAAAGAAAACTACAGAAAAGTTATATATATTTTCTATACGTGTGTATACAGATATGTATGTAATTAAGATACATGTAAATCTTTCATTATTAATTTTTTTTTTATTAATGATCAACGAAAGTTGGAGTGACTCGAGAGCTGAATGTTTCGTATATTTGGCACTTCACCAAACCAAAACTATACACTCGCGCGCGCGCGCGCGCGCGTGTGTGTGTGTGTGTGTGTGTGTACATATATAGTATGTACGTATATTTTTCATTCTAAATTTTCCTTGGACGTTAAACGATGATGATGATGATGATGATGATGATGATCAGCAGTAGTTATTACCAAGTGTGACTCGAGGGCTGTGAGTTTCGTGTATTGGGACACATCAGCAAACCTATACACAGCCTCTATTTTCTGGGGTTTTTTTTATCTTTAATGCAAGCATTATATATATATATGTATATATATATGACACACATATATGTATAATCTTATTGTAGTGTAATATATGGATTCATAAAATCATGTGGCTTTCACTATAAGCTCCTCTAACAGACTTGGCTAGCAGACCACACAGTAATCCAATACAGACGATTATTATTATTATTACATGAAAAAGGCTACTAAATGGTTGTAATCCTAAAGATGTCAAGTGGTTAAATATATATATTCACCTCTTGTGCTTCCTGACTTTTTATGGTTTATATATGTGTGTGTATGTATATATATATATATATAATATATATATATATATATATATATATATATATACACACATATATATATACACACACACCACATGCACACACACACACACATACACACACTTTTATGCCCAGTGCCAACCTCAAACGTTTTGTTACTACGGTACAATCAAACACACACACACACATGATGATGTTTTTGATGTATAAACCATAAAAAGGCACAAGAGGTGAATGAATAAAATATATTTATTTAACCACTTGACATCTTATCCATTCAGCAGCCTTCTTCATGTAATAATAATAATAATAATCCTCTGCATTGGATTACTGTGTGGTCTGCTAGCCAAGTCTGTTAGAGGAGCTTACAGTGAAAACCACATGATTTTACGAATCCATATACCACATTGCAAATCTCTATACAATTTATATACACGCATATGTGTGTGTGTGTATTTACATATATACATGCACACACATGCATATATATATGCTTCTTTCATGCATATCAGTTTGAATTCTAAATGTCAACTACATGAAACCTTTAGTTATGTTGAAAAAATGTTATTTATCAAAGCACAATTACTTGTGTGTGTGTGTGTGTGTGTGTCGTACAAATAGTTTTATCATTCTGTGGAACAGAGTTCAGGAAGTGCCTCACCTCATGGTTGATTTATTGTATATATATATATATATATATATATATACCCTGTCTACTTCGAAACTTTATATTCATACACACAACACACAACCATTTATACACTCATTTTTCATAATGTTCCTTGTAGTTTGAGAATGTGTGTGTGTATGTATATATATAAATATATATATATATATATATATATATATATATATATATATATATATTGTATATATACATGGTGCTCTGGCATTAAGGTGGTGCTACAGCATGGCCACTGTCAAATGACTGAAACCAGTCAAAGACTTAAAAAATGATACATATATGTGTGTGTGTTATTGATATTTGACAGAAGTAACTGACTCAAAAACTGCAAGTATTTCGTCAAATTCCAAATACCTGTGTGTATATGTGTCTGTGTGTATACATACATAAATACATACACACACATATATACAGTAAAAATATGGGGAGAAAAGTGAAAGGGGTGAACTTGCCGTGAAGAGGGGAATATCTGTCGTTTCAGATTCAATCCTTCGTCGAGGGGACAGAGAAAAGGAGAAGGATTGAATCTGAAATATTTTGGATATTCCACTCCCCACGACGTCATGTTCACCCCATTCAATTTTTGCCATATTTTTTCAAGTCTTGCCGACGCAGAGCTATCAAATTATTGCCTGATTATTAAGATACACACACACACACACACACACACACACACACACACACACACACACACACACACATATAGGCGTAGGAGTGGCTGTGTGGTAAGTAGCTTGCTCACCAAGGCTGACCAAGGCCTTGTGAGTGGATTTGGTAGATGGAAACTGAAAGAAGCCCGTCATGTATATGTATGTGTGTGTGTATGTTTGTGTGTCTGTGTTTGTCCCCCCAACATCGCTTGACAACCGATGCTGGTGTGTTTACGTCCCCGTAACTTAGCGGTATGGCAAAAGAGACCGATAGAATAAGTACCAGGCTTCTAAAGAATAAGTCCTGGGGTCGATTTGCTCGACTAAAGGCGGTGCTCCAGCATGGTCACAGTCAACAGACTAAAACAAGTAAAAGAGTATATATATATATATATACATATATATATATATAAAATTGACTTGAAACCATGGTACAGAATATAGATTGGTAAAAGTTTTTATTTTTCATTTCCTTTCGAAATTATCCCTAACTTTTGTGGTATGTAGTATTTTTGCTGCTATTTCTAGTGAGTAGATGTCCTATTATAGGCGTCTCTGCATTTCTAATGAATAATACATATATATATATATATATATATACATATATATATATATATATATATATATATATATATATATACATATATATATTGATATGTATATGATACAATTTTATCAACAGAATTTTAGTCTAAATCCTGAAAAACTTGTATCGGCAAAAATTCATTGAAAGAAAAGAACTGCATTTTTTTCAGAAAGTTGAGGAGAACCGCAATCGAAGTGGTGGGGAGTTGCTAATCTACAGTTACATCTACACACAGACACACACACACACCCTGTCTCTGGATTTATGGGGGTCTTTTAAAATTGAAAGGTGTTTTTTCCGGCCATGACCATCATGTATCAATGTGAAGAAATTATGTCACAGTCTCCCCTTTTGTGTTGTTAATGATGGTATGGTATGAAGAGATTAGGCTGCTATTTCTAACAGGTCTAGCTACCATGTAGAGGTCTCCCTCATTGGCTCATACATACATATATTCATAGATCAGAGAGTAGGGTGTGATTTGAGGGAGATTTGGTTGCTATTTCTAGCAGGTCTAGCTACCATGTAGAAGCCTCCCTCATTGGCTCATACATACATATATACATAGATAAGAGAGTAGGGTGTGATTTGAGGGAGATTTGGTTGCTATTTCTAGCAGGTCTAGCTACCATGTAGAGGCCTACCTCATTGGCTCATACATACATATATACATAGATAAGAGAGTAGGGTGTGATTTGAGGGAGATTTGGTTGCT